>NC_053488.1:53459481-53722457 GCF_015227805.2 Hirundo rustica
GGAGATTTTTAGCACATAAAACCAAGCCGATTTTAAAGTGCAATTACTGAATTACAGAGAAAAAACAAGTCAATTGATGAAATAAAAATGCTGTAAAATGCAAAGTGCTATAGAAACAGAAGGAATTAATTATGCAAAGGCTAAGAAAACATTTTGCTGAACTGGTGTCAATAAAGATGCAGATCATTGTTCAGAACTAGTCACTTATTGTAGTCATATGTCATAAAAATATGTTTTAAAAATAAAAGTTGTTTAGCTTGGTTAAAGGTTTACTTTGAACTGGAGGCAAATGCTTTCAGCTTTTTTTGGATGGCTGAAGATGTTTACTTGTGTGATGATATAGATTACTAGATTTAAATTAATCTTTTAAAAGTAACAAATGACTATTTTTAAGAGTGATAAGGATATTATTCATTTATCTTGACGTTTCCATCTAGGTGTGAAGAATATTTAAAAAAAAAAAAAGGCAAAAAGAGACTGTGTAGATGGTTGTATAACTATCACTAATTAATTTTGAAATACTTAGAAATAATACTTTTAGCAATTACTTATTTCACTCATCTCTTACAAATACTGGAAGCTGAACAGTAGTCAATCTCAAGACCGACATAAAGGATCTGCCTTAATTACCCAAGTTCCTGCCCTCACTGGGGTGTGAAAAGGCACAATTAACTCCAGTCAACTCTGAGATTTAGCAGTGTTTTCCTTGGTGCTTTAACTTCCCTAGAATCCTTTTCCCAGGAACTACTTGCTGGTAGGAAAGGGCCCTTTTCCATTCTTTGTTCCGTTTATGTTTACAATTAATTAATTAAATGAAAAGTGGTGTCATTTCTCCTGACTACTGCTATAACAAATTTCTATGCTCAACACAGATGAAATGGGAGATTGGCATTTAGAAGGTTATAGCTATCTGCTAAAATAATGCTGTCCAACAGGAGGCCTTTTTTATGTAACTGTTTCCAGAATTTTTTTTTTTGATACATTAATATGAACACTGAACACTTACCTTTGCTTTGTATATAACTATTATGATAATCACCCATATCATGCAGAAAGTGACACCAAAGAAACACTTTTCAAAAATTGCTTGTTTACATTATGAAATCATTTTAGCTCCCAAGACTGTGGAAACATTAAATACATGTTAGTAGTTGAAATAAACTCATGAGTGATCCTAATGTGAACCAAAATGATCATACTCTCTCTGTAAGGTGTTTGGCTGGGTTTTTTTTAGGTAATCTGCACCTTCAAGAAACATCTGCTGGATAATATAGAACAGTTTATTAGCCTAAGCGTAACTTTTTTTGTTGTTGTTTTTTTTAATTGTCATTTCTGTAGGTTTCACTTTGGCTATCATCTCCCATCTTTTCTGCACCAGGTGTGCCATGTTTGCAGCTAAACTTCTCACTCATATGATGGCTGCTTGTTTGGGTACTCAGGTAAGAAAAGAGGCTGAAGTCTCAAAATGTAGAGTAAGTATATGTTTGCTTTCCCTTCACTTTCATGGCTATGTCTGAAGAGATCTTCTTCAGTGTAAACATTTTTTGAAAATGTAAAGTTTCAACATAGGACACTTAAAATCAATCCAATATTCATATCCAAATAATCTACATATGTGTTGGGAGTTCAAGTAAAATTACACATTGTTTGAGAATTTTTAATGAAAACTGATGGATGCTATAACAATGTGAGAAGAGAATCTTATGTGTGGAATACTGCACTCAGTTCTAAGTTCTGAAGGAACTTTTGAAAGTTATCTTCTGTTTGGGCCCACAGGCTTTTCTGTCTGTGACCTGTTTCTTTGTTTAAATACACTGCATATTACCATTTATATGTAATTCTGATCTCTGAAGCTACTCTAGAGAATGAAGGAAGCTGGTATGTCCCTATGTTTATATTTTTATGAAGGAAAAACAAACAACAAAAAAACAAAACAAAAAAAAAAAAAAAAAAAAAAAAAAAAAAAAAAAAAAAAAACAAAAAAAAAAAAAAACAACCAAACAAACAAAAACAAAAAAAAAAAAAAAAAAAAAAAAAACCACCAAACCCCAAAACAACAACAACAAAAACCAAAAAAACCACCACAACCAACTGGGAAGCTTTTCACAGTAGCTCCACTGTTTTATACATACATAAATAATTAGTTTTTGTCTAATAGATGTACTTGGTGTTTATTAGGTTTGTAGTTCTGGTGTTCTTTTAAAATTGCTGCCAGTGCACTAGTTATGTCTGTAGGTGGCAGTCAAATCTTTCCAGCACATTGATCAGAAACTTGCTGTTCAAAGGCTGTGCATGCTTTATAGTTGCTCACAATAGTTCATTTCTCTGTCAGTGATAGGAAATGGTTATTCACAACATTCAACCTTCATTTCATTCTTGGTGTGTTCAGGGCTGCCAGCATTAATGGAGCACTTGTAAAGCATTCAGGAGTGGATGTTTCAATATGTGTTTGATGGAGCTCATTGGAAAAAGATAAAAGCCTAGATATTTGTAAAACATTTTTTATTCCTTTCAAGCATAAGTTCATGCAACAATACCCTAAATACACAAAAGAAAAAAATTCTGGTCTGAGATTTTCAGTTTTGGAGTAAATTGAGGTGAATTTTTAAGTATTAAAAAAAATTAAAGTAATATGATAACATACTTCAGAGTGTCTCAATACTGTCATATTAGTCAATAAAATTCTTTTTAGAGCTATAAAACTAGATTACAGTCTTAATAAGAATAATTGTTATGGCTACCATGCTTTTCCTGAGAATTCCCACACAGAATGCATGAATAAGCACTTTATACATGGCTTGTTTGTGTATACTCAGCTTGATGAACCTTGTCCACATTAAATTTCAGGGGCCATTTCCACAGTACATGCTGGGTAGTACAAATGACATGAATGTATGCTAAATTCTCTGTTTAGACTTTTTGTGAGTGCACTGTTGAGCTGCTTTGCCTATATGCAGTAGCCACTTCTCTGGAATATTTGAACATTCACTGTATGCTTATGGCAATTACTGTGTACAAATGGCCTTCCATTCTTATGGCCAGCAAAGCAAAATTAAAGTCTAGTGGTCAAATAGGGGGAAAAAAAAAAAAAAAAAATTAGTGTTTTCTAATTTATTCTGTCCTCGAGCTTCTTATGCACTACTATGATGCACTTAGCATCATCACCAATCACCACCAAACTACCAAACTGCCAGGCCAAGTTGATACTACCACTGACTTTGATGGAAATGCATGATGAAGAATTATACTTGCTCTCTTTAAAGATTTGATAATTGTGTTATTCAGCCTGAGTAGAAATACAAACATGCATGTCAGTTACGTTTTTCAAGAAGCAATAGTGTATACCATTTTCTTTTAAAACAAACATTAAACATTTATGAAAAAATTGTAAACTACAGCCTTGGTAGAATTGTTGCTTTATTTTCTGGACTCTTTCAGATTTGGACAATTCTGCCAGAAGATAAATTTTAAAGATGTAATAAAGTCTCCAGGAGATGATGAAGGAGCAGGATATGAATGAATGAATGAATGAATGAATGACTGAATGAATGAATGATCACAGAGCCTGTAGATTCTGCCATCTTATAAAAGTGAAACCTTTACAGAAACAGTGAAATGGTTCTTCTGCTATATTGTTTTAATCTTAACTCTGCTTTTTTCAAAATAAGGAAATTCTTATTTTACCCTACACATAATCAAAGCCCCAAAGAAATTGACATATATATGCCTTGATAGGGGGAGCTTGCAAAGCCTGTTCAAAAATGAGGTGCCTAGAGTGATTCTGTGTACCATCTACCACAGAAGCTACTTGTGGAAGTGAGTGACTGAGTGCCTGCCTCTCTCCTGGCAGTAAAGTTTTGATTGTAATTCAGTCTTTCCTTATGGTAAGCCTGAGCCTTTTAGTCAGCTGCTGGAAGATCCTAGTTAAAGGACTGTTTCTGAAGAAGCTGGGAGGTACAGTTTCTCTAAACTCCAAGTCTGTATAAAATATGAAACTTCTATGGAACAGGAAACAACAAATATTTTTATGCATTACTTTAAAATTAGAGCCTAGTTTCCCACAGTGAGGGAATTTGTCTTGGAGGAAAACTAGGCCTGAGGTATCCTTGCTCTTGATTTCCTTGCTTTAACCTAACAGCAGCAAATGCTGATGAGATACTAACAATGCTTACTCATAAGATTTGAGAAGACACAAAAGAAACAGAAAAGAACCATACACAGTGATCCAGAATTGGTGCTCATTTTAGAAATTTGGCTCCATGCTGGCGTGTTTTGTCCTGTTACGTTGTGACATGAAATATTTCAGTAAGAATTATGGGTGGCATGTAGTCTTCTTCCACCCTTGATGTCAGCATTCCTGTCTTGGGGATAATAAAGTCTAATTTCTCATTTATAAAAGGAGAGATTCTACAGGTGTCACTAAGAATCTAAAATGTGTTGTTAGTTCTTTAGAGAGACCCAGACAACCGCCAATGGCAAAAGGAAAGAGCCTGCTCCCTTGCCAGCGGGATATCACAGCTTTATTCTGGGGTCCTGCCGGGGGGGTAACACGGCTTTATTCAGGGGTCCTGCCCTGCCAGCTGGAGTTCTTTCCCCGTCCCTGCCTGTGCCAAAGAGAGAGCAGCCTCCCACGTCCTGGGGCTTTTTCCCCGGGGGGAAGGGGCTAGACGCAGGGACAAGCCACTGCCCAATCAGGAACAAGGTGGGAGTGGCACAGAGTTGGGTTACATTCCAGTGTGGGAGGATGGGCGCAGCCAAGCAGGGACAAACCACGTGATACAGTTTCCAAGGGGGACAGGGGAAACGTTACAAATCCAATACAACGCAATATAAACCCAATTAATGCATTACAACAAAAGTGGAAAAGACTTTCACTTCTCTTGGAGTATTGGAATGCACGGCTAGCTGAGACACTTCTTGGGTATATCAGAAGGGAAAGTGTGTCAGTAAATATGTTCATGTTCAAATAAGCCTTTTCTCAGGGGATATTTTATTAGGTTTTGAACTGACTTACTTAGTTATTTCCTAGCTGATTTCAGTAATTCCCACCAAGTCAGAGCACAGTTCATGCAGCTTCTTTCAGAAGCGGTTTCAATCTAATCATGAGTAGAACTATTTGGGAATTGGATTTAAATAAAAGATAATTTCAGAGTGGACTAATATAAATTGAATGCTTTTATAGCAAAGCAATACATTTTACAATCAATAAGAGCCAATCTCTATTACTCAAAGTTTCTATTTTTGAATCGGCAATATTCAAGAAGAATCAGTCAAAGCTGGAGCTAACAGAGACTTTTAGTAGAAGAGATTGTAAAAATCTGTATAAAAATTTCAATGACTTCATAAGTTGTATACATTGAACATGTATATATGCAGGCATTTTAAATATGATAGACAGATGATAGATTATATAGCTGGATGGATGGATGGATAGAGAGATTGATAGATAGATTAGATAGATAGATAGATAGATAAATAGATAGATAGATAGATAGATAGACAGACAGATAGATATCAGGTGTCCTCTGGTGTTAGATAAATTATGTAAGGTGTATGAGGTCCTTGAGAATCTGAGAGTTAAGAAATCCTTACCTGGAAAAGTGGGATACCCAATCATTAAAAGATATATTATACACAATTAAACAGTGAGGAAGGACTGCTACCATAAAACAACAGTAGATCAGGTAATGACCTGATCACCCAGATTTCTTGTGAGGAGCTGGCTACTCCTCATAGACCTCCTTTTTGCAGAATATTTCCCTTTTCTCCAGCAAAGGGAGTCAGTTTGCCCGTGAGTACCATCAAGTGCCAAGTTGCCACAACTCCCAAGAGATTTGGTATGATGATGCAGTCGGCAGATACTTAGAGTTAAGGCTCAGACAAAAGTAAAAGGCTCTGGAAATGCTCTAAGAGTTTTTAATCTTTACAGTCTCAGTCTAGGGAGTGTGGAGATGTAGAAGCAGCTGAAAAACCTATATCCCATGAAGAGAGGGTAGTAGTCATGGCCAGGGAAATGAGTTTAAGAAATAAATTGGAAATACTCAATTTAAATTTTATGTTGTTTTCATCCACCAACACTGGATTTTTGTCTTTCACTCGTAATCTAGCGCTATGAAAGTACCCATATATTTTTACTCTTACATCTTGTAGGGATTTTACTTCTACCACCCTTGTTCATTTTTCTCATGTGGAGCCCCATGCAGTGTTATGCACAAGCTGTTAGGTTGGTTTTTTTTTTTAATAGATTTTTCTCCTAGGGTTTGCCAAAACTCACATATATGAGCAATGCTATAACATATGTTAGAATGCTGCTACATTACCTCACACCTCCTGTCCTCACTACAAACAGTCAAATGTTCTGTTTATCACTTTAAAGTATAAGAATATGAGATTTCAATCAGCTAATGCCTTCCAGCTCTTTTTTATTATATTCTATTTTTTCCCAACATCACAGGCAATTGGGGACCACACACATAGAGAAACAGATAGAAACATTCCCCGGTTGCCTGTTCACTGCTGTTCTTGGTGTCTTGCTGTTAAGCAGGTTATACTGCTGCTTCTCTCTATTTCATGCTTCATTGTCATTTTTAAACTTTTTCTCCTATTTTATGCCTCCTTTCTTCATCTGCCTTTATTCTGTCCTCTCATGTGTTCCATTCTGCTTAAACAAAAAAAAGTGGTTATCTATTACTTCTCCTAACTGGCAAATCTCCTGTTGCTCTTTTTCCTGCTGGAGGCTTTCCTCGTAGCTGCCTTGGTGGAGAGAAGGACCACAACAGTTGCTGTTATCCATAAATTCAGGCCATGGCAACAGCACTGCTGTGTTAATATGAAGTTTCCAAAACAATCTTAATTTAGCTAATCTTTTGGAGGAAAAATATCTTTAGGGTTTTATGAGCAATAGCATTTCAATAGTTTTCCTTTACAGCTAATTAAAATTATACTAACCATTGAATCTTTAAGTTTTTTCTCCATTACTGTCACTTTGCTTGCTTTCACATGCAAGGAATTTTTAAAGGGGTCCTTTTTATCATTAAAAAAAATCAGTTTTTGACAGTTTTCCCATGAGCTGCTTCATAACTTTAAGGCCACTAATGTTCCATATACAGTAGATTAACAAGTCCTTTTCAGGAATTAATTGGATTGTTTGTACACATGAAATCAGAACCTGACCTTGACAGATTCATACAGCAAGTTTTAATTTTAAGTGTATTGGGGTTCTGATTGCTTTTGAAAGCAGCTGAATATTATTTTCATAAATACCAGCTTACTAATTATTGTGTTTAACTATGATTAAATGTTTTTTAATAATGCTTAATTTAATAATGCTTAAATAATTCCTGATAGTTTAGTCAGTAGGCTGTGGCTGAATTTTATATGCTGGCAGATCTGATTTTGTTCCCATAGTAATTTTTCCCTGTTGGTATAGAAAGTGCCTTTTGAAAATGACATTACAGGGATTTATAAGAATTAAACAAACAGGTTATAATATGACAGACTCTTCTAATTTTTTTTTTTTTTAAGATAAGTCAATCTTTTTAAAATGTAATTTGAAAGAAACACACTAACATGAATGTAGATCTGATTAGATTCTGAAAAATTATCATGAAGACCTTAAATGCTTGGAATAACAGTGAATAATCAGTGAAATGATTAACCAAGATTTGGGGTATATATATTAACCAGAGGGAAACCAGAAGCACATAACTTATGTTCATTTGCCAAAAAAAGCCCAAACTGCGTACTGTCATGAAAAACGGGTTTAGAAAACCATGGTGCTATATTTCCATTAAAAAAAAAAAAAAAAAAAAAAAAAAAAAAAAAAAAAAAAAAAAAAAAAAAGAAGAAGAAACCAGGAAACTTTTTTTGAGCAAAGACAGATGAATGAATAGAAATGAACTAAGCACAAGGCATGTGCATCATTAGAAATTAACTTCTATAGTTGAAACTTTTGCTGGCAATAGTAGAATTTTATGTGGGTCTCAGAGATTAGAGATGGGAGAAAGTGTACAGGAGATAATTAACTACATTGTTTTACTTCATGGCTGAAATGGGATAGGAATCTTAGTCAATAATTGTGGATTAGCTGGCAAGAAGTAACTTGGAAAGCACAGGAATTCAAAGTCTAAAGATTGTCTCTGTGCGAGTAAACAAACAGAATTTAGTCAAATGAACACCTAGGATCTCATTTACCCAGGGATACAAAATGTCTTTTCTACTCAAAGGATAAAAATTCTGATGAAAATTGTTAGCCCATTCCTCCTGTTTCCTCAGTATTTATATCCCTGGTCCTTGCAGTGTCCAGAGATTTGCATTTTAATGTGTCCTGCAGTAATTTTGGACAGATACTGCTCTAGTCCGTGGTGTGGTAGAGAGCTGCATGTTCCAGGCAGTCCAAGCACAGGTTTCCACCATTGTATAGAAGCAGGTGGGAAACAAGGGACATACAAATGCTTTCACTGTGCTATACAAGGTTAAGTGGCACCTTTTTACACAAGCTTTTAGGCTTCTTGTGCTCTACGGTGTCCAGATTCAAAATCGGGAAAACTCAGCCTTGAAAGTAAGTTAGTAAATAATTTGTGGTTTTGAGACCAAAAAGAAAAGAAAAACAATTCTCAAAATATTAATTGCAATAACTGAATCTTTGCTTTGGAATAAGTGGCCTTTTATTTCTTTTTTCTGTGTCCCCACAGTGATAAAAACGTTGGGAAGAGAGGAATCAAGTAGGCATACAATATGAACATATCCAATAAAGATGCATCAGTCCTCTAAACCTAATATACTGTAGGTTCTTTTAGTCACCACCTCTTTCATAGTTGTGCATGACTCAGCACAACATAAATGAGAGACAGATAGAAAAATATATAACTGAAAAGTACAGCTACAGACCTGTGTGTTCCATGTAAATTCATAATCAAAATTGGCGTATCGATACTCCTATTTGTTACTTTTGAAGTATTTTGAAAATATTACAAATTGTGCTTGAGTAAAATCTGTAATCAAGATAGAGCAATGCACTTACAGACAATTGGAGATAGTTACATAACATTTTCAAAAGGTCTCAATGGGAGATAAAAGACAGAGCTCTATAACAAAATCTATCACGTTTAATTGTGCTCTTCAGTTACAAATCCTTGTAGCCACTCATCTTCAAGCAGAGTTTGGGGTAGATGGGTGGTTAATGTGTTCCTAAACCCAAATCTGAATGTTTGCCAAGTTGTTAACTTATATTGATATACAGCATCCTACCCTTGACATGGGACAGGTTAAAACAATATCCATATATTAATCTTCATATTTTGTATAAACCTGTAACTTAAATTTTATGCAGACTGGTATTTGGCATTAATATGTTGCAGCTCATTACTGACTTCTAGCTGAGATCAGATGTGGTGGCAGCTAATCTTATCAGGATAATTATTAGTCTGGACATCTCAGCTTCCCACCTTTGAAAACCAAAAGCTTTCAGGATATATTTGACAGTAAATGCTAACTATTGTTAAAATATATTTTATTAATATCAGGCCAATTTCTTAAACTCTTTCGTAAATGTGATTTCACTGGAAAAGGAATAAAATAGAAGCAAAGAAGGAAGTTGAATGGAAAGACTTTTGCCATGTGATTAGTAAGTCCAAAGCACTAGCTTTTCAGTCACTTTGTGTTATAACATTCTTTACATTAGTGATCAAAAGATCACACTTAATCTTACTCTAACTTTATGAAATGTTTCTCTCTAATGTGTTCGTGGTTGCATTTTTGTATTTGTTTAAAATGAAGCTAGCTTTGACACCTTTAGCATTTAGACTGTATTCTGTCTTTGTTTTGTGCCTGTATGCTCAATACTTGTAGTGGATAAAATCAAAGGTGAACTTGCTTTTAATTGCAATAACAGATAATTCCTGAATATATGAAGCAAGTGCTGATTTTCTCCTTAGAAGCATGAGTGGAAACTGGTCTTTTTATCACATGTGCAAATAAGAAGTCACTCCTTAGGAATCCAGCAGTAAGTGCAGACTGCGTCTGTATCTGAGCTTGGCTGGCTCTGGCTGGAAGCAGAATACACTGGGAATGTCCCACCAAACTCTCATTCTCTTGTTGCCTGGAAGATTTTTTCCTTCCAATTTATGATGAATTTTTACTAATCTCAGTCTAATTTAGACATCCAGAAAGTATGCATTGCAGAATAATAAAATGTGATGAGATGCCTCTGAAAATAGCTGTTCAGGGCTTTTTATTCTGAAATCCTGCTGCAGTGTGTGACACTCATCCGCACACACAGAGCTGGCAGCTTTGACACAATGGTATATTTCACAACATTTGCTGAAGCTTTAGATCTTTCAGTTTATTTATTTAGTTTTTTTTTTATTATTATTTTTATATTTAGACCGTTCACTTTTGGTGGAGGAAACACAACCTATCAGTTTTCCAATATAACGTTTCTTCCCAAAGACATGTATCTCCCTGTGCTCCAGCTTTCACAAGTGTCCTTATTGGCAAGTGTCTCTATTAAGCTTTGCCCCAGGAAAAAGCATCTTCAAAGGATTCTTTGTCTAAAATGCTGAGATGCACAGGTGTTGTTAGTGAGTTTGACAAATATCAGATTCCAGTAGACAAGTCTGTTTATCAAAGGAAAAAAGGGCACTTTATTTTTCTAAGCTCTTGAATTACTGACATGTTATCTTCAAAATGTTGCAATATTCTATAGGATTCTGCTAACATTTAACTTTGCATAATGTAACAGTTGTTCTCCTTTCAAAGTTCCTGCCTAATTAGTTCATATGGCTCTACAAAACTGGAAATATTTTTTTAAAAGCAAAACCATATAAATGTATTTATTTCTCAGTTGTACATTGACCACTTAGTTCATAGTTGCATATGGATTCCTCGCTTGCAGCTTTACTAGTTTATAAAATGTTGCACTATATGTGATGCTTACAATATACTAGACATTATAAATAGGAATTTGAAGAAAAGAACTGCCCGCAGGAATTTTTAATATAAAGAATCCCCTTTCCCATTTGCTCCAGCAGATTATTTTCCTGAACTTTCCACTGAACATTGTAACATATTACCTCTTCAAAATATTCATAGTTATTGGGGGCTGTTGATTGAGATATAGGCACAGCATATGACTCCAGCTTCAGAAGCAATCACTTGCCATCAGTGATGAAAGTGTAAGTGTTGTAGCTTCACTTGGTTTATTTCATAATTGTGTGCAAGAATCACCCAAGAGTTGTAGTGATGATCTCTTAACATGCTAAATAATCCTAGGCAGGTCTGTTGCTTTACAAATCTGATATACCACTATATAACTTTAGTCAAACACTGAGAGGACACCAAAGGATAAAAAACAAATACTTTGTAGAACTTCATTTGTACTGTCCTAATTTTGAGGTGAAGGTAAAGAATTGAAGGATCTGTAGCTATTGTAGACAGCTTTCAACCAAGATCAAACATTATGCTTTTAAAACATCAGATGAGTTTACCGCATTTTTTAAGGGGAGAAAAGCACAGTTGTTACGTGGTATTGGAGTTCTATGTAATAAAATCGATTCCTTGTAATTTAATTTTCAGCATTTTTGGTCTGAAGCAAAGAGCGTTGAGATGTTATGTAAACTCAGGCTTGTCATTCTGCTTCCTAATATTCTTTTGTGCCCATTTGTCAACACTTTCAGCTCAGCACCATACCTTATTTTCTTCAAATGAAAGAAACAAATTCATGAGGTTAAGAACATGCTCTTGTTTGTTAACTACCAAGTAGTGTGCTTTAAATAAACTAGTAAATTATGAGCTGCCATTTATTCATTAAATGGGTTTTCCTAAAATGGAATGAGATAGATGGATTTGGTGTGGTACATTTCCCAAAATAAGTTATTTCCTAGGTCACATTGTTGAATATAATTTCTATTATGGCCAATTCTTTCTAACTAAGGTTTTCAAATCTTTGTGTAGTAGCATCCTATGACAGACAGAATTTTCCAGGAAAGTCAAGTGTCACTGATAAATTAGAAACATTAGAAATTTGTCTCAGACTGTAAGTTTTGGGTCTTTTTTCCCTTCCTTTCCCAGCAAGACTTCACTGCACATCAGGTGGAAATGTGGAGACTTAAATTTTTTTCTTGTAATTTGCTATTAGCCTCAGTTCAACTGTGTGGTCAGTTCCATAGCATGATAGCCTTCTCTTTGTCAGTCGCCACCCATCAGGCTGATAGCGGTTTCTATATTCTCAGATGGTACAGAATTTCTAAAATTAATGGTGACTTTTCAGCAAGTCTAGAAGTCTGTTAATAATAAGAAAAGGTTCTGCAGAATTGACTTTATCATTTAAAAAAAAAAAAAAGAAACAAACAAACAAAACGAAACAAAACAAACAAAAAAACACACAAAAAACCACCCACACGTGCTCTGTATTCAGAGTTGACTCTCCTTTCCTCATGGTACTGAGGTTTTTTCCTCAGTAAACCCAAAGAAAGAACCTGGTATTTGTTTACCTTAGGGGTTTAGCAGTTGGTGTGTTGTATTTCATTGTTTTTCTTTCAGACTTTGTTGTTGGTATAGGTCATTGTAGCACTTAGTGAGTCTAATTCACTTTGGGAATGGGAAACTAGTTCCCCTATATTATAGGATGGTCATACATTTTTTCCTTGTCTTTTTTGGTTACTTATGTTTTCACATTTCTGTATAAAATTATGGAAGTTGTAACTCCATGTTTCTTGTCAGTAGACCACTTCTCTTTCTGTGCATTTGCTGGTGGTTATTGAAAAAAAAAAAAAAAATTAGTCTGTGAAATGTCCCTCTCTCATGCTTTTTTGGTCCAGTGCTTAGGAACATTTGAGGTGACATAAGAAGAACTATGAACAAATACAACTGCTGAGTAGGTATGCATCAGGGTAGAAATTAGCTGGTCATTAATAGCCAAATCAGCACAGAATAAAAAAAAATACTTAGGATGAGAGGACCTCTAGAGATCATGTAGTCCAACTCCTTGCTCAATGCTCCCCATTCAAATGAGAGAATACAGAGAGAACTCTTAATGGTTTAGCTCTGGATATCATATTTTAAACACTTTTATTTGGTTTATTTCAATGGTTATAATGAAAGCATTTTATTGTATGAACTATAATTCTGGGTGATATCTTCACCTTGGTTTCAGCGATATGTGCTTTTAACTTAAGTTTTATCAAACATAAAAATTTAGGGTTACCAGTTACATTAGCTTTTTAATATTATTTTTCAAGCTGTTTTCAAACAATACAAGTGAAATAACCAAACCAGACTTTCTATCAAAGTCTAATAAAATTCCCAGATTAGCTATGTGAGTGTATGTGTATCTGAGACTGAAAGGCTGAAATGTTATGCTAGAGGTTCTTCTTGCAAAGAAGGTTTGACTAAGGCAAGACTACTGTATATCTCTCAAGAATCCTTTAGAAGCCAAATCCCCACCTCCATTTAATTATCTAATCTGTTTTTCTATCACATGGTCTCTATTCTATTTGGGCTCCTCCCAAAATTAACTTTGATTTAGAATATGGATGAAGTGGTTTAATGTCAGGTTAATTCCTGAAAATTAAATCCCACTTCGTGTTAAATTAAGATATAGTTGATATTTAGGCAGCTCAGTTATCATGTTTTTTTGAGCCTATTATGATCAGAATATTTCCTTTGTTTTACATAGAAAAGTGATGAAAAGCAATGCAGTGTGGTACAGTAAGAATACCCCTTTTGTTCATTAAAAAATAATTAAAAAGTAAACAAGTTTTAAAAAAATCATCATATGCTTTGTGTTGAAGTTAGTAAAAGGATCAAGAATAACATCAGAAAAGACTTCTGGCAAACCCAACTGTGTACAGGAAAACTGAAGCTTTATATGTGACAGCAGTTATACCAGCTATATGCTGCTGAAGTCTGTAGATCCACTTTTCTATTCAGATTCTTTGTCAATAATTGCTCACAGGGAATGAAGACAACATATCCTTATGCAGATCTTTGTTATAAACAACTACAAAAAGTTGTCAGCAACTAATTAATAAAATACAAATTGAGAACAAAATTAATTTTTCCATAAATTCTCATTTTCCCATAACAAATTTAGTCTATATCCTTTGAGTATTATACTAACAAAATCGTGTTAGTACCTGTGTTAGCATAGATTCTGTCTTTTCTGAGTTATTGGACAGAGATGGAGCTGCATGAGAATGTGTCAGAAGCTTTGTTTTTCGCGACTGTTCTAGTTGTAAGGGCTCCACAAAAGCTGTCTTCAGTTCTGTGACCCTAACCTCCCTATGCTCCCTTCCTGCAGCAGGAAAGTCTTTCCTTACCAGGACAGCAGCTGAGTTAGACTCCTGCTTTGAATAGTTTTGTGAGGCAAGCTATCCCTTTTCCTTGTCTACAGTGGGATTATGTTTGCCATAGTGAATTTAGCTTTTCTAAAGAGAATTTCTCTACTTCTCTTTAGTGGTGTCTTCATCCTGCTGGTATCAAAACAAAGCAGAAACCGACCAGCTTTTGGAGTGCTAAAGCCATAGCAGTTTAGCATTTCTGCTGAACAGAAATGAGCAGTAGTCACAAAGTTGTCCAACAATAACAAATATTTCCTTTTTCTTTTTGTATAAATTCAGGAAATTAAGGTAGCTTCTAAAATGTTCTAAGAAGAAATATACGGTTTTGATCTAGACATCTAAAGATGTATGTTGGATCCCTAATTTAAATGTTATATAATAAATTACAGGATAATACATTAAGATTGAAATTACATATAAGAACCTTGGTTTGTAAAAAGGTGACTTTTTACAAAAGTGGACTAAAAGAAAGTTACTAGATTGGATAATGGGGTTAATACATTTCTTTAGCTGTACATGTTTTTGTAATTATCATTTAATATCTTGAAAAATAACAATGCAGAAATATACAAAAATTAGAATTTCTTTTAAAAACATTTGTTTGAATTTCTTTCAAAAAATGCATATATTTGAAAACAGGAAAAAAATTCCTTTTCCTTAACTGAGCAAAACAAAAGAAAAATCCGTTATGGTTGATTTGATATTGGTGTATTTATCTAAGTGGCATCATGATGTCTAAATTATGACATTTTAAAAAGAGTTAGAAGATGAATGCTAAATTTTATTAATTGATAGCAAACTATATGAAACTGCATAAACTATTTAGGTCACATGAGAAAGTTGTTACATGTGCTAAAAGCTCATTGTAGATTTTGTCTTTGGGTTGATATTTCTTGTCAAATTCCATATAATATCATGCTGCTTCAGTCAGTCGGCCAAATTGCAGTCATTTCCAAGACAAGAAAAGCACAATAGTAATTTTTTATGACCACCTGATCTAATCAGAGGTAGACAAATGTATATTTTTTTTCTTTCAGAATAGAAATTATGTGGTTAAGCTGGAGGTTCTGTGGTCTCACTCATTATTTCTGGCTTATTTATGTTTAGAAAGTAATAACACCTAGGAATAAGACACTACTCAGTAACTTGTATTGCCGGAAATGATGACAGTGCTAAATAGATTTTGTTTTTGTAAAAAGGTCCAATTACTCCATTATTAATGACATTATTTAAGTACTCATTAAATGTGACATTATTTAATAGGTTCATGTTAGTTTAAAACCTTCATTAAAGGATTGCTGTGGGGAGCTTTGTAATCCTGTATTTTTCCATCCCTCCAGTGTTATATTTCCTACTGTCGCTATAAATTTGGGAGCTTTTTCATTTGAACAGTGAATGTGGAATCTCGAGTCATTGATGAAGGTGAAGATTATATACATTTTGAATGACAGAAGAAACTGGAAACAATTAAGCTTCATCAGTTTCCATTGTCTTCTTTGAAATTATTGTGTGAGGTCACAGTGATGGTTATTTGTTTTGTGGGTCTTGATATCAGGTGGCAATTTGCTGTCTTAATAGGAGTGTCCTGTTAAATAGTACTAAGGTTCACAAGTGATCAGTGGCAGAGTACTATCCCAATGTGAGAAACCACAGGGCAACCAGGAAATTCTGCACTTTGTTGTGAATGCATTTGCTACACCTTGTTGTTAGATAAGGAAGCATCAACATACAGTTAGCATTGCTGTTATTCCCTGATTTTGGAGAACTGTTGTTTTAATATATTAAGATTGTAGGGAAAAAAAGTAATTCCTATCTAAAGCTGTTTTCTGTTGTAATTTTTTGTAGAAAGCATTCTAATTATATATAAAGTTACATTGGTAATGAAGATATTACCAAAATATTTCTTCCAATGCTTAGAAAATTTGCCCTCTGTTATTTTTTTTAATTAAGAAGTATTTTTCATCTGACTAAAGTTTTATGTTTCAAAAGAGTGTTTACATCTACAGTCAATAGTCATTTTCTGTCACTTTTCCACTTACTCTAAGTTACTTTTCAAGTATTCTCATTTATTTAATGATTCCTGCTTAGTATTTCAAAACGTGAAAATCTAGTTCTATAATTTGTTTCAGAACTGAAGTACTGATTTTAGTACACTGATGTTGGATGGATCTTGTATTAAGGATGCTTTGGGGATCTTCTGTGCATTGTAATTTCTGAGATCACCATGTGAGTGAAAAATAAAGTACAAAAGTATAAAGCATGTAAAACTTTCCATATTTTAAAAGTGTGTCTAAACTGTACCAGACTTAAAACTGACCTCTCTTCATGTACACACATAGAAATATATATATAAATTCATGTGGAAATGTACATAGATATATTATACATACAGATAGGAAATACTACAGAGAAAAGAGAGAGCAAAAGATAGAGAGTAGCTAGATGGAATATGTGCATATTTAAATAGATATTTTATTTTTTTTATAATACTATTTCCAGATGTGGGAACCTGTTGATGGTGCCTCTTTTACCCTCCTGTTCTTAACTCAAATGTCTTCCTGGAATCTTGCCTGTTCAGTAGACTACTTGTAATTTTTGTAAAGCCAGCTGTTTTCCCAGCATTTTATGTATGTTCCAAGGTGTATTTATATTGACGAAATGTCATCTTCTACTTCTCTTACATGTGATTATGCATGCCATTGTTAATCTAGTGAGTTAGCTTCTTGTAAACCTTCTGGATTCAGAAGGATTTCCTCTGAATTCTCCTACTGTGATTCAGAGGCCAGAGTACCTCTATTACTAACCTTTGCCAGACAAAATTTGGTTCAGAAGCAGAGAGACCATTATGTTTTCTCCATAGTACCTAGTGGAATTTTCATTGTTTTCCTTTCTTCAGTCTTTATCAGCTAACCATGATTTATACCACTCTTGCGCTCATTATCGCTATCTCTCCATCCCCGCCAGTTTTCCAACCTTGTTACACTGAAATACTGTATTTGTTTGATTTCTTCTTTCCTTCATCCTTCAGCAGTCCCTCTATCTAAGGCCACTCCAATCCTTCAGTGATAATTACCATCCATGACTTCTTCCCTTAGCACTGAGTGAGTGCTGGATGCTGTGGTTGACTCTCTGCTGCTTTCTCAAAGAAGTCTTTCTCCTTATAGTATCTCCCTGCAACTCCTGCTATTCCCCACACTAGTCTCAACATAAACTTCTTGCACTTAGCTAGGCCAATTAACTTTGCCAGCTCCTTTTTACTTGAATGGTAGCTTTTTAAAACCCTTTAAATTGTGATCAGGAGTTGTTACTGGACACTGTAAAAACATTCTTTTATTCTGTGGGTCTTCTTTTAAGGTGCTTAGTTACAAATCCCTTCGCTTTGTTGATAAACATGAGAAACTTGTCTTCTCCATTCCAATGCAATATTACAGCAGGATGCCATTCAGTCCAAACCCAACTTTTGCCTTGTGGCAAACAAGTCCTCTTTGAATTGTCTCATTGATCTGCATTAATTTTGTGTATGAATGGGGTGTACACAGTTCATGCATGATTTGCATACCTAACAAACTCTGATGAGTGAGCATTAGAATGCCATGTGGTTTATACTGATATACTGCAGGCAGTAGCAGTAGGGTAGGAGTTTGTTGTTCAAGACCTGAAGAGCAATCAGACTTGGAAATTTGAAAATAATAAACAGTAGGAGCTTGGAGAGAGATGAAAAATCAGTAATCTTTTCCTTGAATCTTCTACATTCAAATGTTTCTTTTTTCAGAACTTTTTTTCCTCTTAACTTTCCTTTTGTAGGAAAACAGCAGGGAATTAGTGAGTAAATTTTAACAGAAGTAATACAACTTTCAGTTCTTTTTTACAAGCTGTGAAGTTAAACACCGGAAGAGCTGTAAAATTTCTGGGGTATTTTAATATGTTATACTTAGAATTAAGTATAAAATAATAAATACTGTGTTTTCTCCTGATTTATTAACTGGCTTGCTTTTTATTACGAACCAAGTAGAAGTCTTAAAAATTTGAACATGCTGACTTTGCTCATTCAGCTGTTTGTTTAGCCATATATCATGTTAGTGACTTAAATGATATCACTGTTTATTGTTCAACATGTTTTAACAGAATTTTTTGAACTCAACTGCATAAGCACATAAGCCTTGCTTCAAAAATATGAACAAATAATATATGTAATCTAAGCCTACAACTCTAGATAAGGTATATCTACACACTTACTATAAAGGAGGTCCTCACATCTGATTTCTGAGCTGTATTTGCTTTTGACCTTTATTATGAGGTTTAATTTTGTTATAATGCTTTGCCTTACAACACAATACAAGCCAGAGAGCCCAAAGATTTAGCCCTGGTTTAGGCTTGCAAACTGGACAGCTCTGCTAGTGTAGCATTCAACTCAAACCAATTAGTACTATCCAGAGGCAAGGCTTATTTGTGTCCATCTAGACAAGATGTAGCTTTTCTTTCAACCACCAGACGGTATTTGTGCGTTACTGTACTGCACTGCTGGGGCATAGTGACCTTGGCTGTCAGTGACCCATGTGCTAAACAACTTAGCAAGTGTGCATGTGTCATTAATATATTTTGACTCAAGTTTTGACATTGAGATTCAGCAATGTGGTGCATTACGTACATTTCACCTCAGTCTCATATTCTGTTTTACCGGTTCTACACTAGCCTCCTCCACCTTTGATTCTCATTGTCTACAGAGCTGCACACAATTCATTTTTCTATTTGTAACAAAAATGTAGCTAGTTAGGTTATTACTTAGTAAATCAGATTGGACAATTTGATACTTAGGAAGGATATAATGCCCTCTCATAGATATCTATACCTATATCTATATCTATATCTATCTATCTCTATCTCTATCTCTATCTCTATCTCTATCTCTATCTCTATCTCTATCTCTATCTCTATCATCTATATCTATTTATCTATATCATCTATCTTTCTGTTAGAGATTTGACAATACTTACAAATAACAGTAGAATAAGAAATAAAACAACATATACTAATGAAATTGCCAATGTCAGGAATTCATCATTTCTAAACTATTGAACCTCATTTATAGCAAACTGGGCTACTTCCCAATTTAATGTACAGTGAGACAGGAAAAGAAAAATCACGTCTCTTGTCTCAAGATGCATTAACAGTGGCAGTATAAAGGACAATGTATTTTTGTGTGTATGTTTGTATATCTGAAATACAAATCATACTTCCAATGTGCTCTTCTCTTTGTGTCAGTTTTCCTTTCAGTATACTGTACTGGCTGAGATCAAGATGAAGTTAATGTTCTTGATAAATTGAAATTGCCAATGTCAGGAATTCATCATTTCTAAACTATTGAACCTCATTTATAGCAAATTGGGCTACTTCCCAAGTTAATGTACAGTGAGACAGGAAAAGAAAAATCACGTCTCTTGTCTCAAGATGCTTTAACAGTGGCAGTATAAAGGACAATGTATTTTTGTGTGTATGGTTGTATATCTGAAATACAAATCATACTTCCAATGTGCTTTTCTCTTTGTGTCAGTTTTCTTTTCAGTATACTGCACTGGCTGAGATCAAGATGAAGTTAATGTTCTTGAGAAAAGACTCTACAGTGCAGTAGAGATAACAGACCAGTGTTCTGGCTGTTTCTGAAAAGGTCTTGTGTGGTGTCAAGGCTTTCTATTTTTCCCACTGCCTCAATGGTGGGTGGCCTGGTGGTGGGAAAGGATCTAGGAAGGGACACAAAAGAAACAGTTGACCTGGGTGACCAAAGGGATAATCAGTACCATGTAACATCATATTTAGAAATAAAAATTGAGGAACAGGAGTTAGCCTTGCTTGGAGATTGGCTGGTCATCTGTCTGGCTGTGGGAGCTGGTAAATGATTGCTTTTGTATCACTTGTTCGATTCCCTGTCCTTCTCTTACCAATTTGTCTTTATCATGATTAATTTTTCATTCGTATGAATATTATTCACATTTCTTTCATATGACCTAGTTAAAAGTTGACCTACTTTCCTAAGGAGGAAAGTATTAAAAAAAATTATAGAAATTTTATAATTTTATTGCATTTAATTTTTCCACTATCTTGCAGCAGATATTTTGGTTAAAGAAAAACCATTTTTTAGGAAGAAGATTAGCATCACATAAGTCTTTCTTTCTAAACACACAGCTATGACATCACTGAAATACTGCAGGAACAAACATTTGTCCTACAGAACTATTCCTGAAAAGAGTTATCTTCTTAGTGTCAAGTGTATCATATTTCCTGTTGAGAAGTAAACAGTCTTCCTGGTGAAATTATAATGAAAACTGTGAGTGGGTTTTATATATGTGATAAACACTCTTGACTAATGCTTTAATATTCTAGAAACTACCTAATAAATTTATTAATATCATGTATATAATTAATGTTATGTATTGGTGAATAATTCTACCTAAATACAGGTTTTTGAAATAACTTCAACAGAAATGTCTCACCAGATCTTTAACCAGCCACACTTAGACATGTACTGTGCAATATTCAGAAATATATTTTCTACTTTAGTGAAGAAATCTGTAGTTTAGCAGTAAAGTCCACATGCTCCTTTTATTCATTATATTTCTGGATTTTCAAATATTACTGTAACATGTTCGGCCTTGTCAAAAAATGCCTCAATTTCCCTCAATCTTCCTCTGCCCAAGGGTTATAAAAATCTCTTCTCTAAATCACAGATACAATGCAGTGGTTTCTTTTTGTTTTTCAAGGTACACTTCTGCCTGAAAAGTAGAATACATGTAATTCTCCAAGATATTTTTTCCACCTTTATTAGGTTGCGGCTTTTGGTGTTTGTTTGTTTGTTTGTTTGTTTGTTTGTTTGTTTGTTTTTTACTTAAGTGGCTGTAAAGTTAACAAAATTACATTTTTATTTTATATACTAGACAACAGAAATAAATTGCCATTCTGTTTTGGAAACTTGTCTATCAAAACATGGAATAGCAAAACCCCCAACTATATATCATATATCAATCATATATCATATATCAATCATAAATCATGTATATCACATACCATGTAGCATATATCACATAGCATATAACATAGCATATAGCATGTAGATTTTTCTATTAATTCTGAAACCTGCAAATAATTACATAATTGCTTGATAAAAATAGGCTTAAAATTAACATAATGTTGATTTAGGAGTTAGATTAACAATAAGCCTTGCAGTGTATTTGAGGGGAAAAAGACTCACTATTCTTTTTCTTCATTACTGGGTATTCATCTTTGCTGAAAATTAGAGCATGTAGACATTTTCTAAAAACTCATAGTTTTATGTTCAAAATAAAAAACTTTGATCTATTTCTGACCAAAGTTACAGAGAAAGACAAAAATTGAGCCCGAACTTGCTTCTAATAAGCATTATTAAAAAATGGAAAGCTACATCTGGGAAGATTTTCTGGAGCCCTGTGCAGGAGGCAGAGACTTGTTGGTTGTGGTGCCCCTCTGGGATAAAGAATGGCTGAGCAGACAGGAAAATCTGAGCTATATCTCCTTCTGTTCTCATGCTTATACTCTCATTTGCTCTCAGAAAGCACTTCAGATGGTCTTTAAATTGGAAGCATTTTGAAATATTATTTTTTTCATATTATTTGTGCCTTTTCATCAAAAAGGCTTGTTTGTTTGTTTGTTCATTTTCCATACATTCTACATAAAAGTCTGTTTAATGACTGTTTCTGACCTACAAATGCAAGAGAAGCTTAGACATTATCCAGGTGCTTCTTTGACAGTGTATTATCTGCTCTTAATTTTGCCAGCTAGCTTTAAGTGATTTTTCTGACTCATTCTTTGGATATGCATTGTATATACTAGTGTATATGAGGAAATTGGGAGGATTTTTTTGGGGAGGGTTTCTTTATCCAATGTCCACATTGGATAAGACAGCACACATCTTAGAGGGATATTAGAAACAGGTAAACCTGGAAAGAAAGCTTGTACTGGACTGCCACATGCTGTACTAACATACCAAAATGTACAAGAGATATAAGTGTTTCTGTTAACCATAAAAAGTTGTGCTGGGGTTCTAGCTTAAAGAGGAAGCTACAGACATAATTTTTTAATGCTTAATCTTTCTTTTGCATCTCGGATTCAAACCTTTTCAATTTTTTTCACTTAACGTACAGTTGAGGTACTGTGATCTGATTTTGGCTTATTTCATTTTTCATACACTTCTAGCATATATGCCTGAGACATATGTCTTCATATGTTTTTATTTGCTTATTTTCTTTTCTTTAAAATTGACAACAAGAACAAGAACAAAAAAAATCTACCTCGCTCCAAAAAAAAAAAAGTCAAAAAACCAAACCGAACCAACAACAACAACAAAAAAACACAAAAAAAATTCCCAAGGTGTGCCAGGTTCTGGCACAGAACCTGGCACAGAAAGATAATAAGGTTCAGAGTGTGTGTGCCAATGTCTGTAAACAAAAACTGCCCCACCTTAAACCTCAAACACTATTCACCTGCCAACATCACTAAGATTTAGCATACCAGGTCCTGTTTATTCAAACTGTTACCACAGGAGCTAATATTTCAGCCGTGTTTGTCAAAGACAAAATGTGCCAGTTTTCAACTTATCTTCCTTTCCCTTCCAGGTATTACACTTGTAGAAGGACTTTGTCAGCAGTGCTGAATTCTTTGGCTTTATCAAACAGACTGTGACTTAGAGGGAGGTGCAGCAGTAAAGATACTAATGTCCCAGTGCTGCTATTGAAACTGCTACCTGTTTGATTTTTCTTTCCTCTTCCCCACATACCAATCAATAAGCACGTTCATTTTTATAACCAGCATTTTTTCCAAGCAAGGATTTGTGAATGTTGATGGTCACATATATAGCCAATTCCCTAAGAGTGAAACTTTAATGTGGAGACACAGTTCCATATAAATTACACACTCTAACATGAGAGGTTTTGGCATGCCTTGTTCTCAGTATGAATAAAGATGGTTCATTTAATCTTGGAATCTGACTACTAGGCTATAGGCTACTCTGGGTGGGAGGCTCTTTCCACATCACCTTTTGATGCTGTGCCAGCTTGAAACCAGCATATCAGAATTCCTTAGGTCAAAGTGAGGGAGCAAGAGAGCATGACTGTGGCTAAATGCATTGGGCACCTCTTTAGAAGAAGGTAGATCCCAGTTCTGATTTCTCCTCAAAAGACTGCATGAAAGCCTCATATTAAAGAATTATTGGAGTTCAGAGATGTGTGTCGGCCCATCACACTAACCCACAGGTTGAGGAGGGCATGGAACACAAACCTTTCCAGTTCCTAATTGGAACCTGCAGCCACTGGCCAGTTGTATAAAAGAAGGTCATTGCTACCATCTGAAAATGTGTGGGGTTTTAAGAGATAATTCTGCTGCCAAGTACAGCAGAATTTGTCCATCTGTGAGCCTTAATCAATTCCTGAGTATGTTATCTAGAATCGTGGAGTCTTAGAGTGTTAAGGATTGGAAGGAACCTCAAAGATCATTTAGTACCAACCCACACTGCCATGGACAGGGACACCTCCCACTAGGTCAGTTTACTCAAGGCCTTATCCAAACTGGCCTCAAGCACTTACAGATTTATGGCATCTGCAACCTCCCTGGGAAACCTGTTCCAGTATTTCACTATCCTCACAGTGATTTTTTTTTTCCTAATGCGTAACCTAAATTTCCCTTCTTTTTGTACCCATTTTTGTACCCATTATTCCTTGTCCTATAACTACAGTTCCTGATAAAGACTCCCTCTCCAGCTTTCCAGTAACACCCTTCAACTACTAGAAGGTTGCTAGGAGGTCTCTATACAACCTTCTCTTTCCCAGGCTGAACAGCCACAACTCTCAACCTATATTCTCAGGGGAGATGCTCCAGTCCTCTTATCAATTTCTTGGCCCTCCTCTGGACTTGCCCAAACAGTTCCGTGTCCTCCTTCTCTTGGGACATGAGAACTGTACACAGCACTCCAGATGGGGTCCCTCAAGAGCAGAGCAGAGGGGAAGAATCACCTCCTTTGCCCTGCTGGCCACGTTCCTTTGGATGCAGCCCAGAACGCGTTTGGCTCGCTGGGCTGTGCGTGCACACTGCCGGCTCAGGTTGAGCTTTTCATCAACCAAGTCTTTCTCCTCAGGGCTGCTCTCAGTCACTTCTCTGCCCAACTTGTATGTGTGTTTGAGATTGCCATGACCCAAGTGCAGGACCTTGCACTTTGCTTTGTTGAAGTCCATGAAGTTTGTATGCACCCACACCTCAAGCATGTCCAGGTACCTCTGGATGGCATCACTTCCCTCCAATGTGTCAACTGCAACACACAGCTTGGTGTCACCAGCAAACTTGCTGAGAGTGCCCTCAACATCATTGTCCTTGTCACCAACAAAGTCGAACAGCATCAGCCCTGGCACCAACCCCTGTACTGACGTCTGAGGAACACTGCTTATCACTGGTCTCTATGTGGACAGTGAGTCATTTGACCACAACTCTCCATGAGGCAATCCAGATAGTTCCTCATCCACCAAGTATTCCATCCACCGAATCCCTGTCTTTTCAATGTAGAGACAGGGATAACCTGTGGAACACTGTCAAACAGGTTGCATAAGTCTAGGTAGACAATGTCAATTGCTCTGCCCCATCCACTGATGCTGTAGCACATCACAGAAGGCCACCAGCACTGACCTTTGTAAAGCGATGACAGCTGTTACCAGCCACCACTTTGTTTTCCATGTGCTTTAGCATGGACTCTGTGAGAATAGACTGGTCTGTATGTGCCCAGTTCTTGCACTTTTCCCGTTTAAAAAATTATGGTTAGATTTTCCTTTTCCCAATCATTGGGAACTTCACCTGGTTCCCACAATTAAAAACAAAAACAAAAACAAAAAAAAAAAAAAAAAAAAAAACAAAACAAAAAAAAAAAACAAAAACAAAACAAAACAAAAAAAGTGAATAGCAGCTTAGTAACTTAATCTACTAACTCCCTGGGGACACACCTGATAATATCTGAGGATATCAACACATTCCTACAACTCTGAACTGCAAGTCTCTGAACTGCAAGTCTCTGAACTGCAACTTCTGATAAGAGATGACTTCTTATGGAGGTTTCCCACTTCCATGTTTCCTGTTGATAGAGAATGTGCTATGTGCAGTCTGTGCTCAAAATGCTGGGGACTGTGAAGTACATTCTTGGGAGATTGTAGCAGTGATGGGACGAAGACTGACCTCAGCATGGCCTGGTATGCACAAAAATGTGTTCTAGTCTCATGATTGTCCACTTTGGAGAAACATTTGTCGTGTTTGGAGCTATCTGCCCAACAGAAAGGTCAGACACTGGTTTCAAAGTAGGGATCCAGCACAAGATCCAGGCAGATACATCTTAGGGCCGGAATCCAGTTCTTAGGTCTTAATGTTTGATTGCCTACTTAAGATCACAGATGGTAGTTATGGTATTGCTGAACTCCTAGACCTCAGACTAGCATCTTAACTGTACTTTCCCCATAACACAAAGCATTAATTGCATTTAAGAGCCTGCCTTTTCCCACTCTGATGAACATTTAAAGAGAGTAATGAAGTCTAGTTTTGTGAATGTTTGACAGTAGTATCTATGACATGCAATAGCTTCAATAGTTTATAATTATTACTAATGTTACAGCACATTCTGTAGGTTTGTTAAATATAGACTATGTTGAGATACCTTGATAATTCTGAAACTTTTTTTTTTTACACACATATTTGCTTTTGCTTTTACTATTTAAATTGACAATCTCAGTTAATTTGCAGTGGGCCTTTTAATTTTTTATGCAAATAATTAATTCTACTCTTTGACAAAATTCAGCTATGGTCAAGTCTCCTCAACTCCCTCTCCCAAAAAGTATCAAGCTGTTTAAAGAAATGCTGCTTCATACATGAAAATACCTCTATTCATGCATTTCAGTAGCTATTTTTTTATTTAAACAACAGTAATTAAGCTCTAGAAAATGTTAAGTAATTTGAAGTAAAATTAACTTTCCTAGAATTCATAGTCAAGGTTTCACTCTCTCAGCTAAAAGTGATGAATCATCTCTTTACCCCAGATTGTGACCTAAATCAGTAGCATTTTGTGATAAAACAGGAAAAGTCCTAGATATGCAGATCATTCAGTTCTGTGTAATGTGTGTAGCTGTTTAATCTTTTGAGGTCATCATATGGCTTTGTAAGTGATACATTAATAATAAAATATCAAAAATAAGATAACATTATGCTATGAAATCAAGGAACTTAATGAAAGTGAAAACAGTTATCTAACTTTCTCTGTTAAAGATGTACTTTCTTTAAAAATAAAAATAAGTTACTTAAAAATTAATTTCATGGAGAAAATAAGCAAAAAAAAAAATAGTACTGTTTCTGATTGAAATGAATAAAAATTAATAGAATTATTTCAGGTGGGAAAGACACATAAGATCAAGTCCTACCATTAACTCAACACTGTCAAGTCCACCACTAAACCATGTCCCCAGGTGCCATATTTAAATGTCTTGTAAATAACCCCAGGGATGGTGACTCCACCACATCCCTGTGCAGCTGTTCTAGGGCTTCACAACACTTTCAGTGAAGAAATTTTTCCTAATATCCAATGTAAAACTCCTCTGGCACAAGTTGAGAGCATTTTCTCTTGTCACTTGTTACCTGGGAGAGGAGACCAACTCCCACCTGATTACAAGCTCTTTTCAGGCATCTGCAGAGAGTGACAAGGTTCCATCTGTTTTTTTCTCCATGCCGAGCCCCACCAGCTCCCTCAGCCGCTTCTCATCAGACTTGTGGTCTGATCCCTTCACCAGCTCCATTTCTGTTCTCTGGACTCACTTCAGCACCTCAATGTTTTTCTTGCAGTGAAGAACCCAGCATCCAGGGTGTGACCTCATCAGTCCTGAGTACAAAGGGGACAGTCACTGTCCTGGTCCTGCTGGCCACACTATTGCTGATCCAAGTCAGAATGCCGCTGGCCTTCTTGACCACCTTTACACAGATTGCTCATGTTTAGATGCTGTCAGCCAGCATCTTCAAGTTATTTTCTACTGGGCAGCTTTCCAGACACTCTGCCCCCCGCCTGTCGCTCTGCATGGCATTGTTGTGGCCAAAGTGAAGGACCTGGCACTTGGTCTTGTTGAATCTCAAGCTGTTGGTGTTGGCCCATCAACCAGCCTGTTGAGGTCCCTCTGCAGAGCTTTCCTGCCCTCCAGCAGATCAACACTCAATACAACTTGGTGTCATTTACAAACTGTCTGAGGCTGTATTTGATGCCCTCATCCAGACTATTGATAAATACATTAAAGACACTTGGTCCCAGTACTGAGCCCCCAGGAACACCACTTGTGACCATGTGATGATTGGTGAAACTCCATTCACCGCTTGGGGCCTGGCCATCCAGGCAGTGTTTCAATCAACAGGACCCTGGGCTCCTTAGCTTCAGTTCCACAGCTATCTCTTCCACAACCTGGGCTTTCATCCAGATTTCCTGTTCCTCCTCCATAGACAGCATCTTTCCACACCATTTTCTTGTATTCTCTTTTCCCTAACACCCTGTTTTCTCTACTGCCAATTTACTTAGCATGAATCCCATGTGTTCACCATATAAGAGGTATACCATGGATCAAAAGCAAACATTTTATTATGGTTCTGGCTTGAAAGTAACCTAGTAATAATATATTAAAATAAAAATCTAATATGAAAAGCAAGCAGGTTTTCTTTCATTCATTATGACAGGAATTTTTGCTGTTGGCAGGAAGAATGTTCCTGAAGCAAACCATGTTAGCAAAAATTAAATATAAATACTTGGAATTGCAATCCCTGAGTGTTCAAAAAATTGTTTGCAGGTAGTCTTCTAAAGTTTCTACTTCTGATAACCAGAATAGTTCCTAGATCTTTGATTTGACAAAATCAATACGGTTTCCCTTCTGCTATGTGCCAGGCAAGCACATATAGAGGTTCTTCAATTTTTAGTTTTATTTTATTGTTATAATACTTCTGCTTGGGGGGAGTCCATTTAAATCCCTTGAGTAACAGTTATATGATACCACTTCTGCCTCAGCCACTGTAGCATAGCATCCTGAGTGACAGCTGATGGCACTCTTTGCTTTAATTATGAACATGATTATCTGAATACAGAATATATTTATCTTTGTTGCCACTCTGAAATTTTCCTTGATCTTCATGGTGTGTCCAAGCTGCCTGTCTTGCTCAAATTTATCAAGTGAACAACTGAGCTTTAGGATGGCTTTTCCCTTTCAAAGTAAAAAAAAAACCTGTGTCAGACTGTCATACACTCTGCTCAGTAGAGGGGATTTGCTCAGTTTTTCTGACACTATGTAGCAATTAGGTTATTAGATTTGTGAAATATATTTGATAAAAACATAAATATGGTAGGTTCATAATGTCTTGATATGTTACTGTTATGTATTTCTTGATATGTTAGTTAGTCTTGCTGAAGACTGAAAGTAGAATATGCTTCCATTTAGCTTTTTATAACGAAAACTGTAAAAATCCAAGAAAAGCATGGCATCTTTTTTGGTTATCTAGCAAAGCAGCAAATGGAAGCTGAAGTTGCTTCCTGAAATTTGTATTTCATTGACTTATGATTAATTGTTAATCAATAATTACATATTTAGTCAAACATGTTGAAATTGAATGGTACCCATGCTTTTCCTACAAATTATTCATCATCTCAAAGCAGATTTTTAATACTTTCTTGGTAGAGGAAGTATCAGAAAATGGGGCACTTAGTTTTGCAAATCAATACCTGTTGGCTTACCACGGAGTCTGGCGTACTGCACAGTTATACTCCACTCATAAGGAGTAATACAAAGATGAATCCATTAGTCTGGTTCAGGGGTGCTTAAAAAGATCCTTAAGCATGACAAAACTGCCTCCTCTCATTCTGATAACTGAATGGGAACCAGAGACAATTTCTATATAGAAATACAGAAAACACAGAAAGATAGCTAGAAATAGCTGATGGTGAAAATTAGAGTAGACTTAGAACATGCATCAACTTAAAATCATTATTGTTGCAACTTTTATCCATTGTCTAGCATATATATATAGGTGGTACAATCCCATGCATTCTTTAAGTCATTTTACTATTATATTAATAAATGTAAAGGTAGTTAAATACACACAAATACATACGCATATCAAATAAATAAGCAGTGAAGGACAGTTTAAGCTCTTCATACTTTTGCTGGTAATATAACTGTCATTCAGATTTTGCTGCTAAAGTCAAGGGGATGACTCACACAGGGAAATAAGGCAGTGAAAATCTGGCCCTAATTGACTTCAGATTGGACTTTCCTGTATTGAAATACTTACAATGCACAGTGGCATTGTAGCTCTAAAAATGTCATGTAAAACTGCAAATGAACTGAACTGTGATGTGACTAGCTGAAATTTAAAGTATTATTTAATTATTTAAAGAAAAACATTTGAACTCCAGTTAAAGTTTTAAAGAGCACTTTAAAGCCAAAGGTCACTCGCCAAAGGTCACTCCCTGGAGCTTCACAGTGTGACTTTCAGTGTTCCTCCCTTTGGACTACACTCCAACTGTATAATAGCATAAGTTGTATTTAGCATAAGAATTTGTTTAAGGAAAATTTTTTTCAAGAGAAGTCAGTTTTCATACAACTGACATGTACAGCTGAAATAGCTCTCCTCCTCTGAGGTTAAGCTGTTCCACATAAAAAGTTCTGCAGCTCATTATTGGTATATTAACCTTAGACAAATTAGTGCTATTTACTGAGAAAGAGCAAGATGTCTGTACCTTTGGCTACAGTGTCCTTGCTGAACATATACTAGGTTATATTCCACAGGTTGGACTCACTTATGTTTGAATAGATTTTTTTTTTTCCTTGCCAATTGTAGTTTAAGTATTCATTTCAGCAAACAAGAATGGAAAATTCCAGCATGTGGAATTTTCCAGAAATGGGGATTAAAGTTATTTGTGCTCTTTTTCTACAATCAGAAATAGCAAATTGAATCATTTTTGAGAATTAGGTGTGATAACATTGGTGACTGTGATAAACAGAAGTACTAAAACAGTTAACAGCAGTACGTTTCAGCTTGTTTTTCATTAATGAGAAAAGCCTGATCTTTCCATGAAAGTGCAATTCTTCATTACGCAGGAGATCAGTTGTGATGTTAATGTTTTAGAGTTGTGGGCACAAGTTTAAGTATCAAACATGTAAAGTAATTTTATGTGTTTGATTTCTGGGTTATGTGCCTCAAACTTTGGCTTTGGGGACAGTAGGCAAATTCAGGGTGTGCTGGAGACTAAATGTATTCTTTCAATCCTTTTAATAACAATATTTTGTTGTCAGACATTTCTAAGTTTTCTTGCAATTCTGTCTCTGGTGCTTTTGATGAAACTTAATACATCTAAGCCATAGTCTTTGAGTTACAGATTAAATACAAAGAGCAAGGATTTTCCCATGTTTAGGCAGATAAAAGTAGGAATCTGCAAACAAAACATGAGTGTATTCAGGCTGCCATCACTACTAAATATGTTCTCTGGTACTATAATGCTTTTGAGGATATATGTGATATATGCCTATTACTTGGCATTCTCACGAACACGGCAAAGTCCTATCAGGGCGCTGTTGTTTTGCACAACAGTAATGCTTTTGCTCCCTAGAAAGAAGTTAGCTAATCTTAAAGTGGGTCAAACAAACAGGCCTCACCTTAGACCCTAAAGCCTAACCTATTTGTCATACTTCCATTGCAAGCATCATAGAGAGAGAGAGGTAAAAATGGGGCATAAAGTAATTTCTGCCATCATGAATATTTCAATTTTCAAAAGGACAAACAAAGTATTAAAAAGAGCATCTTAGGTAATTGTTCACAGGCAGAGAGGTTGGAAGTTGTGCACTTGGCTTTATTACCAACATTAGTACATATAGGTGTGTGCCAATGTGTCCAGACCCAGATATTGTCATTCAGCAATCATGTGCTGAGTGCATGGGCAAGTCACCTTTGTACATGTCCGGAGTTCAAACTGAGGTCTGCTTTGTGTTCAGTCTTATTGTGTTTCCTGGGAAACAGAAACAGTGTGGAATAATAGTATTTTCCTAAACAGCTGATAATACCATGATTGATGGCAAACTACATTGTGTGCCCATTATGTTGTTTTTCCTTGGCTCAATATAAGCACCATTCAAGGGGTTTTTAAGGATTTCAAATACCAAATCACTGTTTCTGTTGGATGTTGGGAGAAATGTAAGAAATTTTTTTCACTAAGCACACACAGAATTCTTTTCCAATAATATGCCACCAGTCCTTCCTGTGCGGTTGGCAGATGCTCTCCTACCTATATTCTTTGTGTGATCCTAGCTTATGTTTCCAAAAAGAATATGAAGATAAAAGTATAAAGGACAAGGGTAAATAAGAAGCAAATTGTGCTTTCCTGCTTTATTCACAAAAACAAGCAGAGGTGGGGGGATTTTGAACATTTCTTTTTTTAATTTAACAAGGGTAATTAAAAAGAGGGCAGTGTTTCGACTCTTAAAAGATGATTTTTCAGTGAATTTGTGGTCATGCTCAAAAGAACTTTTATCATTTTAAAAGAAATTAAAAATTAGCTGGTTGTTTACGCTGTCAAAACAGTGAAATAACCATAGAAGGATGTGTCTATGAACTAAAATTTATGAATTCCATCTGTATCTGGAAAAAGTTTGCTTCTGTTATGTGTTTATTCAGGATTGGTAAAACCAGAAAATCACAGTGAAAATCAGAGATTTAAAGCAGTGAAGAAGAGATTAACAGCAATGGAATAGATAAGATTAAAAGTCAAATGAGGATACAGTATGTGAGTGGTTTTTTGGAAGAGAATGTCTTTCTGTGAGTCATTCTGGAAGAGAAAGAGGAATTATAGAGGCATGGGGACAAGCATGAGACAGCAGTTAGCATTTTGGGGTTAATAATAAAATGCATAACTGGATAATAAATTGAGTTTTGCACAAATCCATTCTGGTCCCTCAGTCTAGCACCAGAGTTTTGTAGATGGAGCAGCTCCTGCTTTCTGTGTCTTTTCTTGTGTTGTGGGACAACTAGAATCTGCCTGCTCAAAGGGATTCACCCAGTGAATGGCTGTTAGCACACAGCAGCTTCTGTGCTGGATATGTGACACAGACACTGTGGTACACTTGAATAGCCACTCTGCGGGATAAGAGCAGCACTGATTAATTATCTCCAGAAGACATTTCTAGGTTTAAAGCAGGAGTCTCTGGAAAAAAAAGCAAAAACCTTAGTCAACCATTTTCTCATCAAAATGCTGTGCTCAAAATTTTAATCAAAGTTTTTTAATGGATAGGACAGTTTATTTAATCGATTCAAACCAGCCAGTGTTGCAAATCTAGAGCTGAAAAACTCTATAGAAAAGAATCTTTATGGCAAGACTGATGTTTATCTACTGGACTTAGATCATGTACTAAATGATTATGTACACTGTGGTTTGTTAAGGTACTTTTCTTAGACAGGAAAAGAAAAATAGTTTTTAAAAAATGCTCAGGATCCTTACTCTACAGAGCTGTAGAGAGCTAAGCAATGGAACAAAACAAACATACCTGAGCCATACAGATTCATGAAATTGCTCAACAAGAGGAGCTCATCATGTGGGAGCACCAATGGTGACAACACTAGCCACCAAGATGCATCACTTCTTGGCTCTCTCTCTGAGATACTTAACTTATAATGTGTGACCATTCCTTCTACTGACCCTAGTTAATCAATCAATCAATCAATCAATCCATCCATCCCTACTCTACTTACACCTTTCAATCTCAAAATGTATGCCATGAATAAATTTTTTCTTGATATTGCTGTGTCAGCATAGACTTTTTGTGGTGATGCCTGTGGTATAAATTGTGAAGAAAACTCTAGAAAAAGGTTGATCATATGTTTTGGCACAAAAAGTTACATCCAGCTGGGTGTCTCTTGAGTCAAATACTATGAAGAAGCTAAGCGAAAACCTCCTAGCATGGAAGGCCCTTGATAACTTCTTATTGCTATGGCAGGAAAAACAGAAGTGAAAGCACCACTAGAAAATAGAATGCTAATTTTTATAAGCTGATGTTCCAAATGGTAACCAAAAGAGCTGTAAATTTTGAGCTTTTAGCACAGAGTTTAACATTCCAGGAAAAAGAGTATTTTTTTTTTTTTCCCCACGTAATCAGATTTAATGTTTAATAACAAACAGTATGTCTATAGCCCAGTGAACTTTAACAAATCAAGCAAAACATTCATAAAGTGACCCTCAAAGGTGACATTGTTTAGTTCTGGTCTTGTAGACCTTTGAAGTTAGTTTGTTTAATTTGGAGCAAGTTTATATACATGAAAGAGAACTATATTTTGGCTTTGGAATCTAGATTGCTGTTTAGCCACTGTTCATATTATAATATTACTTATTAATCTTTGTAGTGTTAAGTAAGTAGAGGTCTGAAATACAGACTTGCATGGCTCAAGCATGACAGCTTGTCTCTTTTTATTTCAAGTGACAGATGCTTTGAAAATAATCACAGCTACAGCATTTAATACTTTGTATAATTTTTTAAACATCCTGCTGCAAAGTGCTTAAGAAAATATTTGACATCTCTGTGTTGCAGATAGAGACAGTGAGAGGCAGAGAGGCATTCTTTAGCTTTGGTGAGAATTTTCATTAGGATAGGGCAGAACCTGGGTAGGGTCAAACCTGGGTTCCTTCAACCCCAGCTCCAATGCTCTATTTAATGAGAAAAGGAACATAGTACAAGAATATTCTTAGTTTAAAAATCTCAATTTTTGTCTACCAAGTCTATAATCCCATGTTGTCTTTGAGACAATAACAAAATTAAGATCTACACTACCTTCAGAGTTGTTTTTCCAGAAATTTAGTACTCTGTCAAATAGGATTTCTTTGAAAGATCCCACTCTGAGGGGGCATTTCTACCTTAAACTTTAAAAGCTTCCCATTGACAGCAGCTCAAATTCTCTGTTAAATTTTCCATTAAAAAGCAGTTTCACTCTCTGAGAGTATTTGCAGAGTTCAAGTCTGTGAAGATTTATTTGGGGTTAGTACTCAACAGGCAGTATTCTTCTTGCCTGTTTTTAAACTGGTGTTATATATTCATTGTTAAGATGTGAATAATTAAACAAGGTTCCTTAAATAATGGTAGCCACTTTGAAATTTAATATAGGTAAATATAAATATAGGGGAGTTTTTATATTTCTAAAAATAATTTTCTTGAAAGTCTTTAAAATTTTGCCTGCCTGCAGAGTTCTTTCTCATTTTCTTGTGTATTTTCCTAGTGTTTTCCACAGTGGATAGGATGCTAAATTCTTACTACAGGGCAGACACTTTGTAATTTTCCATGTGCTACTGAGAAGTTTATTGGAGATTTGGAATTAATCACTTATACAGTACTGTCTCATAATGTGGTTTTGCTGTCACTATTTGACCAGGGTAAGTAAAATGTTCTTCAAATATTAATGATGCCTGTCCATAAATTAACAATGCCATTAACCTCCACTCAAGCAATGAATTATTTTCCTGAAAAAAATCTCTCCTTTGAGAAAGAAGTTGAAACCATAAAGCCTGAGAGGTTTTACTTATGGTAGCCCTTGCAGCGCTAAAAAACATGCTGTGGCTACATATAAATATCTCCTTTTATTTCCTCAAATAAATTTATGGAGACTGAAGTGGGTAGTTGAATACTTTAGGGAGCTATGAGAAATTACACTTGGGCCAGAAGCTTCGACCTTTTTTCCACAGGAAAGAAGACTTTTCCTTTTCCTAGCAACTGGAACAGAAGCAGGAAGAATTGGTGCCAATGATTCCATTGGTAGTTTTCCCATTAACCAGAGAAGGGAGAGGGGGCAAAAGGAGGAGGAAGAAAAAATTTTTAAGGAACATTCATTTGTGTCCACAAGCATAATTTTTCAGATAGTCTCTTGTTCTTCTCTTATGCTGGAAAATACAAACAACTCTAGTAAATTTATGTTTCTTAAAAACTAACCATATTTTCAACTTCAGTAGTGGAGACTGGAGGTAGTTCATGAGTGAAACAGCCATAGTGCCCAGTCTCCAGATAAATTATATGCCAGTAGGAAAAGGTATGAAATTATGAAAAAAGTTTTCTGAATACACTTGAAAACATTTATTTCTATGGATTCTGCATATAATAGAAACTATGAGTGTTTAGTTAATGTTGGATTCAGAAAGAGCTCTTCCACTTTTTTCTTCTTGGAAACAAAAAAAAAGAGAACAATTATAATTTACTAGGATGAGGGCAGGGATGAGATGGAGTTTGTTGAATATATAAGACTCACTTGCAAGTTACATAAAGAGGTCAAAACAGAGTAGACTGTGCTCACTGTCTCAGCAAACTACTCTGTTCCGTAGCAAGTGGTGGCCATATCTTACCTGCAGTAGAAAACACTAGTCAGGGGAAAAACAGTGATAAAGGATCTACTGTTTATACCAACCTGTGCAAAAAGCAATAGACTTATGGGTTATGTTTTGTAAATTGGTAAGCAAAAAAGGTATTTGAAGTCACAGTGCAGATATAGACCAATCATACTTTCATGCAAATCTTATCTGGAATTTGAGAAATTTCACTTGTCACTGAATTTTTAGGTGAGATGCCAAACTCTTGTTGGGCACTGAGAGCAACTGCTATAATAATTTCACTTCGTTATTTGATACATGTACTCAGTACATATTACTGCAATATTTTTCAGTCATTTGGTCTTTCTTTCTTTCTTTTGTAAAGCAAAAAGCACAGTAGAGCACATACCTTCCTTTCGTATTTTCTACAGTAAACTACGTTACCTTGTACCATACCAAAGCACACGATACTATGCCATATTGTATCTTATGCACTTCAGATATTTGCATTTATACCATTCACCCATAAACCATGTTTGTCATCCCTTTTGTAAATGAATAAATTTCTGTCTATTGCTGACAGCTAGGGTACTCTTTTGTACCCAGAGGATCACTAACAGACTCAGTGTCTTCTCCTTTGGAAAGTGCTGTCTCCTAGCAGTTCATAAACTTTTCATCTTCACCTTCTGCTTGCAAATGATTCCAAAGTCCTTTGGTAACTGGTCTTTGTAACTTTATCTTCCCTTCAACTGCAAATAAAAGTACATTAAAATTCAAAAAGAAAGAAACTGAACGTTGTTATTAAGAGCATGAAAGATATCTGTATGGGGGCATTGATGACAGATTTATTATAGTGTCTTAAAACTGACAAACCAGCCTCCAGCTGTGAAGCAATTCTCTTTAGTGGGACAAAAAATGTGAACACTATTTAAAAGTACTGACTGGACAAAGCTAATAATATTGCTTCTCGATTGAAAGTTTCAAATATATTTTGTAGCATAGTTGTCTGATTATCTGGCAAAAAAATTAAGACAAATGGAAAATATTTCAACTCGGCTGATAGCTGGTGGTTCTTTCCACAGAGAACACAAAAGATGTTTGTATAAAAATATCTTAAAGCTCCACATACAAAGACTAGCGCATCTCTAATGAGCATAGGTGCCAAGCGTGGACTCAGAGCATGGCAATAGTTTTACTTAGCTGTCCTCCAACATTATTCTACCAGAGTGGAAAAAGATATTGGGAATTAAACCTTATCTTATCAAGGAATTATTAATTTAGGCTTTGTTTGTTTGTTTGTTTGTTTGTTTGTTTGTTTTAAGAAAGTATGTTGTGTGGGGTTTTTTTAACTAAAATGAAACATAGTTTTTAACTTCATGTAACATTGCAAAAAAACTTTTTGTCTTAGAGTCAGTTTCTTTACTAGGTTATTTGAACATGGAAAGTAACTGTCCCAACTCCAAAATAATAACTTCTTGTATGCAAGGTACTACTTCTGTATGTTGTCATAATTTTTAAAGGGCTGTGTTACCTTTTATGTGTGGTTCCTCAAAACATGAATGTTAATAATTTTCTGTGTAATTTGAAACTCTTCCTGGTTTATTTCTTTGTAGCTCTTTTCTTTATCAACATCTGGGGGTTTTGTACTTCCAAGTATTTTGCATCTATGCCTAATTTTAATAAAATATTTTGATTGCTAAACTGGTTATCAGGAAGAAAATAAATCAATGACTTCAAGTCCTAGAAGATGATGGGGAAAGGCAGAGTAAAGGGGAAGACAAAGAATATTCTTTTTCAAGTTAGCTTCTCTGTGACTCATGCTTCAACAGTCTGACTTAATTCCTTTGTTAGCGTCAGTTCAGGACTAGAGGAAAAATGGTTTTAGAAGAATAAAAAATATGAAAACCTGCTTGACTGCTCTTGGAGCATAGAGTTTGAGAATTCACTGCCCTGCAGTGTTCTAGTACTGAGTACATGCTAAAATTGTATTGTCCTCCACGTTTTGTGGCTTGCTAACCTTTCAGAGGCGCGGCCAACTCATAAACTGATTTTGTCAGTCCTGTGCAAAGAACATAACCAAGCTCCATTTCAAAATGTGTTGTAATCATGGGACTTGAACCTATAAACAGCTGATCTTCAAGAAAACCGGTGGGCTTCAAAGATTTCCTTCTCCTGAAGGTTGTAAACTATGACCTTTCCTCTCCTCTGTGCTCTGATTTAGGCTTTCTAGAAATACTGCATTGCAAACTCTCCAGTTAACATTCTTCCAATCCTCTGCAACCTAATTTCACTCTTTAATTTTTTTATTAATGCTTCTTCCCTCTCCCACCTCTTGTTGTTGTTCCTAACGGTAGCAGCCATTTAGTCTGATCCCAAATCAAATAGCAGTTTTGGTTTTGTTTGGCATGTTCTGTCATGTTGTTAAAATAAAATATAGAAAAGACTTTGAGTGAAGGTCAGATATTTGCAAAAGTGCTTACTGAGACTAAGAAGTTGTGTGGGAATCAAAGTAATATAATGAAAGTTTCAAAGCACTACATTTCTGGAAGAAGATAGAGATTAGCGTAATAAGATTTTGATAAAAATCAGAATTTGGAGATAAGCACAGGAAAAATAACACTATAATTATAAAAATATACTAATTTCCATTTCACTTTTATGTCAATGCTGTTGAACTGCTTACTTCAACATGAAATAAAATATGTTGTTCTGTCAAATAGTAGAATATGCTGTCAAAGATAATAAACTGCTGTTTGGTCATTATTTATTTCCTAGTAATCTCTTCAGAATTTTGTTTTCTCATAATCACTGTCATCAGAGTATTACGGAATCGCTTACAGATTTTCTCCTGGTTTTATTTTATTTTTATTTAATTTAGACTTTTTTTTTTTTTTTTAATGGCTGTTTTTGATTTTAGTTTTCCAGTCAAAGCAAACATCCTTTGATTGTGTTTGAAATGCATGTAGTGTAAGTTAAGGGTTTTGAGAGCAGAGTACTGGCTATTTACCCAAGGTCTTGGCCAGGAGGAAATGAATTAATACTCCTGGTAAAATGATCAGTTCATGGTACCTTTTTTCAAGACCTCTGCTGACATTCATCTTTTCGGGGGGAAAAAAAAAAAAAAAAAAAAAAAAAAAAAAAAAAAAAAAAAAAAAAAGTTATAAAATTAGCTAAAGTATACTTGAATACAAAGAAAAGATCACCATTAAGGCGTGTAGCTGGAAAAAAAATCTTTTCTATTCACAGAAAAGCCTCTTGTATTTTAAATGTAGGAACTTCATTTCTTATAACTGGCTTAAAATATGAGCTAAGGTCAAAGACAGGATGTGCAAGACCAATTGCTGGATCCTGCATTTAGGCCGCAACAACCCCATGCCGAGCTACAGGCTGGGGAACAGAGTGGCTGGAAAATGGCTCAGCAAAACAGTGCCTAGGTGTTCTTGTCAATAGCTGGCTGAGCATGAGTGAACTGTGCCCAAGTGGCCCAGAAGGCCAATGGCATCCTGGCCCAGTCAGCAATAATATGGCCAGCAGGACCAGGGCAGTGACTGTCCTCCTCTACTGGGCATTGGTGAGGCCCCACCTTGAGTTCTGGGTTCAGTTTTGGACCCCTCAGTTTAGGAAGGACATTGAAGTGCTTGAGTATGTCCAAAGAACTGAAATGAAGTTGATGAAGGGTCTGGAGTGCCAGACCTGTGAGGAGTGTCTGAGGGAATTGGGGTTATTTGCTCTGGAGAAAAGGAGGTTCACTAGTGACTTTCTCACTCTCTACAACTCCAGATTTTACTTAGGTGAGGGTCAGCTTCTTCTCTTGCACAACTAGCAACAGGATGAGAGGAAACAGACTCAAGCTGCACCAGGGGAGGATCAGGTTGGACATTAGGAGGAATTTCTCCACAGAAGAGGTGATTAAACATTGAAATGGGCTGCCCAGGGAGGTGGTTGAACCACTTAAAGAAAGACTGGACTTAGTGTCATGGTGTATTTGGCATAGTAGTTCTCAGTCAGAGATTGGAATTGATGGAGTTCTTTTCCAACCTAATTGATACTGTCAATCTGTGTGATTCTGTGATCCTGTTATGATACATGTAACAGTGCGCAAAAGTATAGTAAATCATAGGAATTTCTGAATTTCTTAGGAAATACTTGATTGCAATTTTCCTTCAGGTTTATTTATTTAGACAGTGTCAAACTCACTAGAATTCATGATGGTGTTGGATTTACAGTTACTTAGGTGACTCTCACTTTGATACAAACAGATGTGCCCACTGAGAGGCAGTCTTTACCCACATTCCAATCCAAATGCTCAGAAGACTGACATTTCCTAAATTTCATTTATGTGGGATTTTTATACTTCATGTCGATTTTATTTACAAGTACTTTACCTAAGGAGACAATGAAAGGCAACTTCATATTTTAGTCTTTAAAACATTTTGAATTGATGCTCTGTCTTAAGCAGTCATATCAATGGCTCTAATATGCTACAGATACTAGCAAATAAAGTAAGTAACGGCGTTGAGACTGTGAAAAGGAAAAACTATGAACAGAATTTTGGGATCACTTTTTCTGCATTAGAGCTTTACCTTTCTACTCAGGACTCAAAAATGCAGTAAGACATAGAAAAATAATACATTTTTCAATTATATAAATTTATACCTCACAATGATGAATGTGGAGTGAAAAGAGAACTTATGGGTTTTGATTACATTCACATCGCTTTCAGATAAGATGGAGTTTTGTTGCTGTCTGTGTGCAAATCAGAGAAACAAAGGAAAATCTGTAGTGAGGGATCTGGGTCTGTGTAGGAAAAGCTGAGCCTGGCAGGTGCTGCACACTAGGTCTTTTAATACATTTGCCTGATTCTGATATTTTCAGAATGTGACTTACATTTACATCTAGTCAAAGGCAGAGATATACATGTTCAGAGGGATATGAAAAGTTGTATCATGTTTCATGAAGTAATACTGCTGTAGTTGCACTTTGCTCACAGCATAATTTGTAGGACAAGATAATACTTTTTTTACACCAGCAACACACTTGGACAAACTAGATAAGACTTCTAATTTGCCAACATCTTTAGTGATGAAGGACTGAAAAAGCAGATAGCATCCCTCAACTTCTTAATTTCTTTACCTATTAGCTGCTTTATACAAATTTGCTACCTAACCAAATGGTCAGTTTTGTCCTTTGCCAGTGACCCAAAGAAGCCATTGTGGAAACCTGGAATTGCTGGGAAATTTTAGGAGATCCCTATATATATTTTTACCCGATACTTTTTGCTGAACTCTGTAATGCCTTGGTCAACTTGGCAAGTTTAGAGGAAGGTTGTTTGATTTACGCAAGGCTGTGTTCTGGAGAAACAACAAAATCCTCAGGAGGCTCAAAACGAGCTTGTACTTGCAAACTTTGTAACACTGAAGTAGAATAAAGTAACTTGGCAAATTTTAAAACAACCCAGAGAAAGTAAGGCACTTCACGAACTTTTAACTTATCCAAACACAACAAGGCACTTAACAAGGCATTGATTGGAATTTTTTAGTCTGGCTTACAGTATATTTTGAGAAGAAGAAGCTAGGAAAAGAAAGAGAGAGAGAGAAAAAAGGGGGAGAGAAATGTGTATAGTCACCACCTTAAGATCCAGTCTGTTGTCAGCTGCTTTTAAATCCAGGGCAGTGGAACACAACAATTTAGCACGTGTCACCATTCTTTTATCTGCTTCTGTTCCCTGGGACTCTCCTCCAGACATGTACCTGCATTTTAATGTTTCCAACAGGGCCACTGGTCGATGTGCACCATTTTGGACTGGAACAGAGACTCATTAAAGGCGTCAGGGGGCCAGGGCAAGCAGTGGCCGTCCCAGCAACAAGGAGCTCACCCTTGTCTTCCCTAAATTCCCACCTGGTTCTTCTGAACAAGTCCACTGGTCTTCTAAAAATTCCCATCCAGGTGGCCATGCAATGTGAAAAATGAAGCATATGTACCTATTCTTACGCAGGGTAATTTTATTCATCAGGCCTTGGAAAACAAAGGTATGCCTATGAGGTCCTTTCCTGGCAGAGATAAGTAGATACTTGCCCTGCTGCAAACTGGACTCAGAGTAGCTCTGTTTAGTGACAGTTAAGAGTAGCTTTGTGTTCAACCTAAGATGGGACTTGGCCTCCCAACAAGATTTATTTTTCTCAAGTATTCCACAGTGTAAGCCTCACTATGCAGCTTTCAATCTTGAGTTAGCTCATATTCAGCTGACTTAAAGCATAAGGCATATGAAGTCACCTCTGTACAGAAGATACAATACAAATTAAAACTGACCTTACACAACATGGACTATGGCCATACATGGCAGAAATTCTCACTGTGCCAAAGGGCCTGTGGAAATGCATTTGGCCTATTTGCAAACATGGTGTGGAGGTGGGTGGCATAATGGGGAGGTGCAGGGAGCAAGAGTTTTGGAAGGTGCCTCCACAGATGAGATTAACTGAGGAGCTAAGGAAATTGTTTTCTTTGAAATGACAAATTTCAGTTTTGCTATGGGGTCAAAAAGCAAGTAGCATGTTATCAATGCAAGTTTGGAGCTCAGAAGATATTTCAGTGATAGTATTTGGCTGCATGAACATATAAAGAAGAAACAGAAAACCAAAACATGGTGATGAGGTAATTTCAGTCAATAAATGAATAAGGTGCTTTATGTGCATTTGACCTTCTGGTGTTGATTAATTAACATGTGTGAGGGGTCTGAGGAGAGCAGTTGCTATTTTTAGTATAGTCAAGCATAGGAATAATTTGAAACACTTGGTCACAGCAAAAGCATCCCTGTTTCTGTAGGAACAAGAAAAATGTTGAAACTAAGTGCAGGAATGAACTCTATAAGGAGACAGGTTTGAGATGTGTGAGTGTTTAAGACAAATATTCTCTATGTTTAACTGGCATTGCAATAAAAGGTAATGATAATACCATGTTCCTAGAAAAAGAGGGGTTGCAGAAAACTGCTTTTGTTCCTGCCTTGAAAGTAAATGGGGGTAATTGCTTTAGTTAAACAGTTAAGCAGAGAGGGTGTTTGCTTTCTTACATGTGCCCACATATACAAAGCTGTTCTCTCAGCCTGTTTTCATTGTGTATATATAATCTACATACACACTTCACAAAGCTGGTTTTCAGAACCTGTGTTCTGTCAATTTTCTTCTGCCTGCTGAATAACCACACATGCATGAGAAATATTCATCATTTTGGTTCTGCTGAACTTACACCTCTAAGTTTTACAGCAAATGACCTGCAGAGGAGCTTCAGTCATCTGAGAGAAGGAATGTAAACTGGGCTAGGCAGCTATCAGCTCTTTTTAAAGAACGTAGATCTGAAGTTCTTTGATTCTCTCATATCAAGTAAAAAATAGTCTTTGTGCGATGAGTTGCAGGAGCATATCCAGTATTTAAAAGAATTCCAGAAAAAGTTATTAAGCCATGGGTATTTATCCTTCTCATGCTGAATGCTGCGAGTTATGATTTGAGAGGAATTCTCCAGTGCACACCAGTATACAGTGTACATTCTTTGAAGTCACAGAAGATTTTCTATTCTGGTGGCATTTTTTGGCACTCAACTAGTGGTACATAGAGTAGTCTGGATACCAGTTTAACAATAATTAAAAATACAATATGATTGTTACATATGACAGGCTTTCCTCACTGTTGTAGAATATACAGAAGAAGACATAATTCTTGAACTGAGAAGTGTCTTAATCACCTTAGTGTCTTAATCACGTGTTAAATATTTAATTGTCTAAAAGCAATTTTTGTGCAAGAGGGTTTGGAAAAATAATATGAAAAGTTTTCAGTTTCTTTTTCTGGTTGTAGTTTTACACAATAAAACAGAAAGTGATTCAGAAATTGCTGCCCTATTAGGAATAATATTGATAGGAATAGGAACATCCACTGGGTTAATGTGTGGCTCGGAGGCTGGTGTAATTGGAAAAAAAAATGTGGGGTTTTTTGTTTTGTTTTGTTTTGGGTTTTTTTATCATGGGATTTTCTATTCAACACCTGGTCTACTGATACATGATGGGATAAAACTTTATCAGAGGGAAGAAAGAGCTCTAGCACAGCAGGTAGTGGCTCATTGGCAGAGCTTTAAACTAGCCTGGAAAGGGAAAATACCAGGCTTAAGGGTGATGCACAATGAGATCCCTCAATCTGCTTTAGGAGGTGTTGGCTACACTATACCACACCTGAAATGTTTCTGCACTAATGCACAGAGCATGAGGAAAACACAAGTGGAGCTCAAGTATCCCAGAGATTTGACATCACTGGCATACGTGAAACCTGTTGGAATGAGTCCTGTGACTGGAGTGCTCTGTTGGAAGGTTCCAGGCACTGCAGGAGGGATAGGCAGGGCAGAAGAGGCTGGGGGGTAGCACTGCATGTAATAGAGGGGTTAGAATGTATGGAGCTCACAGCTGGCAGTGCAGTTGAGAGCCTCCAGATTAGAACCAAAGGGCAAACAAATAAAGGTAGAGTTTACTATAGACCTCCTGGCCAGGATGATGAAACCCTGGATATATGGACAGACTAGGAAATGAGATGCTGGAAAGCAGTGCTGTGGAAAGGGACCTGGGAGTCCTGGTGAATGACAAGTCGAATATGAGTTAGCAGAGCTGAAATTCTTTCCCAAGATTGCCCCTGACAGGTGTGTCCATGTGGCTTAAAGGACAAAGGGACAAGATGGTGTCAGATCCCTTCCAGGAAGGCAGGAGCTTCAGAGCAGCTCCAGCAGCAGATGAAGACCTTCATCCAGGGTCAGCACCCTCCACAGTGGGGGACAGCAGGATGGGCACAGCAGGTAAAGCAGTGGGCTGGATTCGTTCAATGCTTTCTCTCCCCTGCTGGGCACTGCTGATGAGCCACTGGCAACCCAGACTAGAGAGGGACTACTATCTGCAAGCCCATTTACTTAATAAAGAAGATACTGTGATAATGTTTTCTGTATTCTCATTATATACATGAGAAACTATTATAAAATACATGATATTTTGTAGTGTTCATTTGAAGCTCTAGTGCCTAAATATCAAAATAATGTAGCAGGCACTAATTTTTCAGACCAATTTCATAGGCACGTGCTCTTATTTCAGAATAAACACTAGTGTATCTTAAATTACTCATTGTGTGAAGACAATTGGGATAGCAGTAATTTCAGGAATAACTGATTTTCCCTGCAGTTCATTTTCACATGTTGGCAGAACCACAGAGTGCAAGTTCTAGCTAGATAAGGAAGTTTCTATATCTGTTTGAAGGAGTGATTCAGTCTGTACTGCTGAACAAAGTCCATGGCAGGAGGATTCACTTTCTCAATTCTATAAATACTTTAACCATTTCTGGAATTTATTTCCACAATAATGTTTGGGTACTAAAAGTTGTACTTAATACCTAATCTATGCTATTGCATATGTACCCCTGTGCTTTGGGGTAGAAACAGTTCTAGGATCCTTATCTTTTTGGCATATTTACTACATTTTTCTTTGTTTTTATCTGACTTAATACTCAGGGCACTAGTGACCTAGTTCTTTCCCCCCGTTTGTTTAGAGATGAGGTGAGTCTGTAAAAAACAGATAAACTATGTCTACTAAGATATTATTTAATTATATTTAATCTACATTGCTGGCATGATCCTAGTGATTTTATTATACACATCTGAAAACCCCTGTCTTCAAGTGGCATCACCTTAAATCTTTACTGCTTGTTAAAGCCCACGCAATTACTAAGTGGCATTGATTATTATGGGTTGAAAATTCAATCTTTTCCACAAGCACAACAAAATCTAAAGGGTTTCTTTGTCTGTTTCTGTTAGGTAGGGAAACATGCTGCTGCTCTGCAATTATGGAGCCTTTTGCACAGAGAAAGCAGCAGATAAAGTTTCCTATATAATATAAAAAATTATATTGATCACCGAATTCACAGAATCGCAGAATCGCAGAATCGCAGAATCAGTTAGGTTGGAAAAGGATCCTGAGATCATCAAGTCCAAGCTTTTTCCAAACACCACTGTGGCAGATAGATCATGGCACTAAGTACCACATTCAATCTTTTCTCTTAACACCTCTGGAGATGATGAGTCAACCACCTGCCTGGGCAGTCCATTCCAACATGTGATCACCCTTTCTGTGGAAAAGTTCCTTTTATTGTCCAACCTGAACCTTTCCTGCTGGAGTTTGAGACTGTCCCCTCATCTTGTCACTAGTTGTCTGGAAGAACATTTCTTTGATATCATAAGGTAAAAATAATAGGAGAACTAGGTAACTTACATATTAGCCCTTGTTGAAAAATTCTTTGTTTGTAAGGAAATTTTAAGTAAATATGTTAATGTTTTAAAAGCTTCTGGCAAAACCTGAATTGCTTCAATTAAATATTCTTTCCTATCATACCAGATTAATGTTAGAATAGTTCTTCCAACCAATAGATGAAGACAGATCCCATAGTCTTGTAAAGATCTTTCTCTATATACATAAACCTCTGGGGTGTTTTCTTGAGACTGTAGACAGCATGCACTCTACCAACAGAGGTAATGCTGAGAATAATCACTTGCTATCACCAGCCTTCTGTTAGGGGTTGCATTTTTAATATACCTGCTTTTTGATTTGTGTATGTAGTCACTCATTCTTTAAAAATGTCTAGGATTACCTCAAATTAGGAGGTTTTTTGCTTAACCTATCGTAATTTAACTGAAAAAGAAAAGGAAAAGCCCCTGAAGATGATTTCAGAGCTGTATAGAGGGGATAATATTTGGGCAGAGGTTTGCTACTGAAGCATTATGAAATTAGAAGACACTTTGTCTGGAATTACATCTTGATTATTTCTTTTTTAAGAAGATAAATAGATAGTTATAGAATAATTAAACCATTTGAATTAGAAGAAGCTTAAGGTTTATTTATTTTCAACCCCACTGCTGTGAGCAGAGACACCCTCCACTAGAGCAGGTTGCTTCCCTTTCCTCCAGCATGTGACAACACACAGCTTATCCTTCAAAACTGACTAGCCTTGTGGAGGAACATGAGATTCCTTTTCTACCATGCCTATACTATCCATGACTGCACGCTGATTGCATCCTGACCCCAGTTTATGGTGAGTCTGCCCTACCCAGTGCTGTGGCTCCTACAGGGGGAAATCTGCAGGCAAGCAGGTGGAGAGTTGCACGTTACTCCAGCCAGCATCTGGGTTCTGTGGAGTAATTTTTTATTTCTCATCTTCAGGTTATTTTTAGACTACAAAAAATTAGAATAATTCTGATTTGAAGGGACCTACAATAATCATTGAGTCCCATGGCCTGATCACTTTAAGGGTGAGTAATAGTTCAAGCATTTTTTTAAGGGTGTTGTCCAAATGCCTCTTTAACATTGACAGCCTTGGGGCATTGACCATGGGACATGGGGCACCAACCATTCTGAACTATTTACATGAAGGATCAGAGGTCGTCAAGTGTGTTTCACTTGCAGGAATTTTACTTGCCCAACATCACATTTTGTTGGACCTGGATAGAGTCCTAAATTCAGTTTAGAGGTTGTAAATGGTTATGTCATCAAATCTGTGTGTAATTGTTACCGGAATCTTATACCTGAACTTCAAGAAAAGCTATCCAGAAATGTAGGAAGTGAGAAGCCCTGTTATTGAAAGCTTTTCCTGATAAACCCCATAAGTGAATATAGATGCAAACCTGAGAAACCTGTAGAGTAAATTAATGTCATGGCAGATCTGCTCAGGGTCTTATCTGAGCTTCTAGACAGAAAACAATATGACACAGATCTTACTCGAGAAAATCAAAGTCTGTCAGAGGAGCTTGTTTTGGATCTGCCAAATCAGCACATTCAGAGCAGAGCCCTGAGCTCTGTTGTGAGTACTTGAACCTGGAAAAGACTGTAGATAAATTTTGGATAGTTTTATAAAGATTTTTTACAAAGAAGCTTCTTTTTCCATCATTACATTAAAACTATTGTGTTATTGTGAATCTTGCAGCAGGACAGGATGTCTGGCTCTTGTTCTGTAATGAGTAACAAAAGCAACATGTATCTTTGTTGCAGATCTAAAAGAAGGTGATAACAAAAACTCTTTATAGAGTACTATTCCAGATACATATTTTTTGAATCTGGATGTAGAACTAAATGGGTTAAGACCTTCTAAGATGTTAGACTGTGTTAGTCCTTATTTTTCTTCAACACATTCTTTGTAAGGTACAGTACGATTGAGGCAGAGGACAAACTGTGTTAGATGACCTCATGCAGTTGGGTGCTTGCGTCAGGCTTGTTTTGAGGAGGGTGTGAGCAACCCCAGTCTTTCCCCAACAGCTAACTTCAACTGCATAGCCAGCTGTGTCCTGCTGCACTGTGCATCATAGTGCCTCACACCTCCTACCGCCATCCTGCACCCTCAGATTGCTACCTCCTCCGAAAAGAAGAAGAAGAAAAAAAAAAGTCCCTGAGCCTAAAAATCAGAAGTAAAGAGGGCAAAGATAGAACCCAGAATGAAACCGACTACCTTCCTGCTCACCTGGGGGAAAGGAATGAATATCGTAACTGATGTCTAATCACTACTTAAAATTGTTGCCAGTTCTGCTGCTGATTAATAAAGTATAAGCATTTTACAAAAGCACTGTGGGTCACTGTTGTAAATATAATTTCAGCATTTCAAGGTATTTTATTTCAGTTAGCTGTTTGGCTTTTCTTACAATGCCAGTTTACAATGATAAAGAATAAACAATCTGAGCAAATAAATTGTAAACATAAAAATAGCTCTAAAATACAAAACACACAGAAATCATAGAGTAAGACTATGGTGCTGCTGTTCATAAGGCCCTTATTTTTTAATATGTATGTTCACTGACTTAACTGAAGACACAAATACTGCTTAACCCATGTATATGTGGGTTTTTGTAGTGTCAATTACAAAGGATTCCTCTCAAATAAACCACTTAATGACCAGTGAAGTAATTTAACATTCACATAAATTCTCAAAGGAACTTTACCTGCTTACTTTAGTGATATTAATACAGAATAAATATGAAACAAAAAACTAGTTATTGAACTTTTCACCCAGTTAAATACTGTGTTTTGAATCTTCTAACTTATATAGCCTTTTCCTCTGTGCTCTGATACATACTCTGTGTTGTATTGTTACTTTTTCCAGAAAAAGTGACTTAGAATATTTGCTGGCAGCCATGAATCTCTCCAGTTTTTGTACATCCTTGGTTAGTATTTTTCTGCTGGCATTTAGTATCAGAATACAAAACACCAGAACACTTGGCTCACATCTGTGCTGTCCTGTCTTACAGAACAGCAACAAAAAGTATGATTCATATGCACTATTATTAAGCAATGTCCCTGTGTTCAAGGGGAGAACCCCTTTTTTACCCATATAAAGTAAATTCAAAGCATAAGAGAGCAGTTCAGGGAGGACATGAGAGTTTAAATGTGTTTATTTTCCTACGTTATTGTTCATTGCAATTAAGTCCAACAAAAGGAACAGCACTTTAAATTATGGTCTTGATACTGTTCCTCTGTTGAGATTGGGTTGGTATAATCATAGATAATATGTGGTTGAGTTCTTTGGGGTTTTTTTCATTTTTTTTTTAATATAGCTTCATGTAAACCATCTCTGTAAGGTAAACAGTCTCCATGTAGACAATTTAATAAAGTTGATAAAAGACAAAAAATTGTTTATTATGAAAAGAAATTAGACAACCACTGTTAGGATCCATTTCAGTAAGACGTATAAGAACACATTTCTGTCTAGAAGGTGAGTTCTAAAGCTTTGTGAGCTCATACTGTGAAACAGCATTTTACATAAATTGCAAAAATGTGGCAGAAGTATACTGACAGGTTCCTCACAGGCACACTCCAATGTGTTTTAAAAGAGTTTACTAGTTGCTCTGCGGGTTTCTCCAGGTGGGAAGGACCTTTTTCTCAGCTGCAGGAGGCAGAGTGCATCCTGCTGAAATGGGAAATTAAAACTGTTGTAAGGAGATTTGTCAGACCTTAACCCTGTGCCCTCTTCCAGAGCTAAATGCTTCTTGTTCAGCTGCTTGATGCTTTTATATTTGCGGGGGTTAGATTCTCCGCAGCTCCTCCCCTAAGGCATTGCAAGATGTTCTTTTTTCTTGGCCAGTCACAACAAGCTGTCTTTTCATCACTTCTTGCAATTAGGAAAGATTATTGCTCTCAGATTTATTCTCCCCTTGTGAAAATATTTTTTAATTCTTAAAATGATAAATGATGTTTTACTGCTTTATTATTTTATTTTTAACTTTTATTTTACTTACTGCCTCAGGGTTTTAACACTTCCAGTATCAGCACTGAAACTTCCTGTTTTACAGCTTGTTTACTTCCTGTTTAACAACTTGTATGGCTAATATTGCATCAGATAGACTTAGTTCTTTGTAAAGTGGTTTTTTTTGTTGTTTGTTTTTTGGTTTGTTTTGGTTTGGTTTTTTTCCCCCCCAGTATTTACTGCATTGTCAGGCTGAAAAATTGGGACAGAACATTAAGACAAACTGGTTTGAATTTACTGGAACATGGTTAATCAGTTACCTATGGTTTCAACAGACAAACCTTCTGGTCCCCCTCACTGGGTGGTGCTCATTCTCTGAATGGAAATATATTATGTGATACAGTTTGCCACAAAATGCAAGGAAAAAAGTTTTATTTACTTTTTTTTTTTTTTTTAAGGTATATTCTTTCTTTCGTCACAGTGCTTCAAATTAATCAGCTTCATTGCACTTCTTTGAACGGTTCTGAAGTGTCGTCACATAAAACACTTAAAATCAGTACTTTCCAAACAAGTTTAAACTAGTTTTGAGTCAACCTCACTGTCTGCATTTCCAGCCCATAATTCAACAGCTCATCTGTGAATATCTTACCAGAGAAAGAGTCAAAGGCTTTACTTATGTCCAGGTAGACAATATATGCTGCTCTCTCTTTATCCACCAGGCCAGTGACTTCATCACAGAAGTTTATCAAGTTGGTCAAGCATGACTTTCCCTCACTGAAACCATGCTGGCCACTCCTGGTGATTGTCTCATCCTTAACGCGCCTATAAATTGTTTGCAGGATTAGCTGCTCTGTCACATTCCCAAAGGTGAAGGTGAGGCTGACCAACTGGTAGTTGCCCAGACCCTCCTCCTTGCACTTCTTGACTTTTGCTTTCCTCCAGTCTTTGGGCACTTCCTCATCACCTGATTATTGAAGGGTTATCACAGGTGGTCTTGCAATGACAAAAACCAGCTCACTCAACAGTCATGTAGGCATTGCATCGGGTGTCATTGTCCTGTGTGCTAAATTCTTCCCAGTCCTGACCCTCTTCCAGCAAGGATATATCTTCCTTGCTCCAAACTTATCCCCTAGTTTCTGGGACACAGCATCCCTGAAGTCTGGTCTTAACTAGACAACTCTGGGGCAAAGAACTCATTTAGTATTTCCATGTTTGTTGCAATGTAAAGGTAAGGTTTGTTTTCTTGTGTCATATGCTGTATCCTTATTTTAAGGTCTAACATATGATAACATTTCAGCATGAATTATGACAAACTGGCATCACTACTGCTCTTATTTGTTTTTCATACATAATTCCTATTTCAGTTTTCAGACAACTTACTTCTCTGTTTATTTATTTAATTTTTTTTTTTTTTTTTACCTGATTGGTATGTAATTTCTTTTGACTTCTGGTATTTACTTTTTCTCTTTTGTACAGTATTAAAAAGGCAACTTAGACTCATTGTTTTCTCTGTAAATTTCTGTTATGAGGTTGAGATCTGTTAATTCTGAACTTAGAGTTTAATAAGTTCTTCAATCATTAGAAAGCTCATTGCTTTGCTCTCATCATCTTTAGTTGGCGTCAGTGGATAAACTTTGTACATTTGGTTTGGTTGACAATAGTGTTGTCTTGTGTGGAATTTTTGTTAAAGTTGGTTGATTAGTTCCTTGGTAGGTTGGTTAGTGAATGTGTTTTATTAATATAAATGAAGAGAGAATAATGTAAAATTTCTGGTAAAAATTTGCAATGAGGCAGGAAAAGTAAATATAGTAAATGTGACTTCCAACAGAAAAAAAGTTCAATTGTCAGAGAAGACAGTGATATTAAAGGTCACCACTGAGATAAAGTCAAGATGATGTAGTGTGGAGTGAAGGATATGGTTGCCAAGAGAGAAGGAACGTTCAATGCATAGGTGCATTGATAGTCTGAAACAGAGAAGCTCCCAATCCTAACTTTGATAAGGCTTGTAGAATACCTTGCAGGTCTCACAGCAGGTGCTTCCAAAAAATCCTTCACTTCTGAGTGCCAGTATATGACCAGAAAATAATATATTAAGAGTAATATATAGTAAAAAAAAAATTAATATTGGCAACTGGAGGCCCATTAATACAATACCAGAAGCATCTAAGGTTTAAAAAAAAAAAATCTCTCAAAAGTCAATAGTGATAAATGAAGGAGAGAATAGAACTCACATGTGCTTATATTTAGATTACACCAAACTGATAATTTTCTTTGACGAGATAAATACAGTAAAGTACATAATGTGTCACATAATTAATAAAATAATAATGGAGGGAAATTAGTCCAGGAACTCAGATCTGAGAAGATACAGACTAAGGAGAAAAGACAACTACGAGAGAGTAACTGTGAGACAACTATGAAAAAGAGAGGTATTGTACTGGTCCTAGAGCCCTGGTTTGTGGCACAGAAAATAAATGCCCAGGCAAAATGCACCAATGGCAGAAAGCAGAGAAACACTGACACTAAGGGGTAGTGGGGTAGGACATAGAAAGCTGTGAATAGCTTTGAAGACTGAAGTGTGAAATTCAGGAATATTTTCTAGAACAAGTTGAACAGTCATAACTTGTAGGCTAACAGCAAAGTTCTGCGCCAAAAAGTAAAAATAAGAAGAAAAACCGTGTGCTTCAGATGATCACTAAGGTATTACCATATATCAGCCTAAAAAGCCAACTGTATTCTCGGCTGCATCCAAAGCAGTGTGGCAAACACATTGAGGGAGAGGATTTGGCCCCTCCACTCCACTCTCATGAGACCACATCTACAATCATGTCTGAGGTCTCCAGCCCAGAAGGGGCATGGACCTGTTGGAGCAAGTCCAACAAGATTATTAAAGGGGTGGAACACCTCTCTTACGGGGAAAAGCTAGGAGAGTTGGAATTGCTCACTCTGGAGAAGATAAAGCTTTGGGGAGATCTAATTGTGGCCATCCAGTACCTGGAGGGAGCCTACAAGAGAGGTAAACAGTTCACAAGAATATATAGTGACAGAGCAAGAGGAAAGGACTAAAACTGACAATAAGTTTAGATTAGATATTAGGAAAATACTGTGATGGTGGTGAGGAACTGGCACAGATTGCCCAGAAAAGCTGTAGCTGCCCCCTTCCTGAAAGTGTTCAAGGCCAGGGTGGATGAGGTTTAAAGCAACCTGGTGTAATGGAAGGTGTCTCTGCCCATGAAGGGATTTTGTAACTAGATTATATTTAAGGTCCCTTCCAACCAATTCTGTAAATCTATGACTGATCAGAAATTTTTGCATGGTATGTAGGGAAGTAAGAAAACTGCTGGATGAGAATCTTGTGAAACCTCTGCAGTTTTTCACCATCCAACCCTGACTAAGTGTCACCAGTAAAAAGAGGGACAATGAAATCGGTGCATAAGCTGCAAAGACTTTTTGCACAAGCACAAGTTTTCACTTGTGTGAGCGTACATTTCAGTATGTATGGTTACTGTGAGAAACAAGGTAATTTGATCTAGACAGATGCTATATTCATGGAGCTATGCTGCTTTTGTTGTCCAGATCAGCTTAGGCATCTCTACAAAGTACTGTGTTATGCAGTGGCTCAATTAACCCTGAAAAATGGAGCCTGAGGGAGAGTACTCCTGCTTTCCATAAATTCATCATAGTACAAACCCAAAGTGGGAGGAAATCCTGTATAACCTGAGAGACTTACAACAGAAATCAAAACAGATATAAACTGACCACGAAAAAGTGCATGCTGGAAACTAGGAACAGATCTCAGCTAGTAGAGGAGTGAGGTTCAGATACAACCTACCACAACCTACCATGGAAACAGCAGTACAAAAATACTTTTCATACAGGAACATAAAATTTTGTAAATCATCTCATGTTATTCATTTATAGTTTGGTGTTGATGACTTAGATGGAATATCCTGGTAATTATTTTCTTGAAGTAATTGCTAGATTACTGTCTTAAAATTTTAAAAGAATTGCAATGCCCTTTAATTGACTGAATAAATTACTGTCAGATGGGGACCCTATCAAAGAGCTTTTTGCTGTTATACTGAAGTGCATTTATTTATAGTATTTTATTTTTTAACTTTTTTCTTTTTTCACTCTGTTAAGGGGAACCTTTTGAATGATATGATATGATATGATATGATGTCATATGATGATATGATATCACCATAATTTTCAGTGTGTTATGGAACCATCACAGTCAAATTAATAAAAGTATCAGCCTACTACTTAAGCAATTTAAGGGATTATCAATTAAATCATTTTGGGTCAAGGCTGATCACCTTAACAAGCATGAAGAAGAAGCATTATGTTAGCATCTCAGCATAGATATAAATGTCAGTATACCAAGGTTGAAAAGGGCTATTTAAGCTGTAAGTTCTCTCCAAAAAGAGCTCTGGACAATTGGTATTATAATGATCATATACTTTAAAGATCCAAGGGGGAACAACTTGTTCCAATAGATGGCACATATTTTTGTTATTAAAGTAATTAAAGTAATAGGTTCCTTGCTGCAAAAGATTGCACCCTACAGATAATAACTAAGTGAGGCACAAGAAGACATGAGGCAATTACTCTAAGGAGCACTTTATTGGGAAGGCACATTTGTCAGTTTGTAGGTTTTTTTGTGTTATAAACCAGCTCTCATCTCTTCTGACCAAGATACAAGATAACAAGTCCATGAAAGTTCTATATTTTTCCTCTTTTTCTTTTTTTTTTTCCCCTAAAATACTCTAGGGCCACTAATTACAGCACATTCTTGGCTGACGGATTACTCCTGCTATATTGCAGTCTCGTTCCCTTAAGAAAAGTCAGTTTCTATCACAGATATGCATTTTTTAGCACATTTTTGGACTCTTTGCATTGTTTTCATGGGAAAACTGTTGTTATAGTGATATACTCCTCTTTTTTAATATGCAAAACCTTATTTTTCTTGAAGCACAGGAGAGTGGTAGGAATTATAGTTCCTTGGTTATAAATGCTTTCAAGCCAATGTTCAGTCCAAAAGGGGTTAAAAGCATATTCCAGGACTCCATGAGTCTGCTTTTGTATTTGCATCTCCTATTTGTCTCTAGGCTAGAAGTCTGTCCTTGACATATACACAAGGCTTCAGAGAACAAAAGATGGTAAAGCCTTTCCACCCAGATGTTTGTTGTCAGTAGAAGGATTTGCTCAAGTTTTAGACTAATTACTACTGCTAGTGTTTGACGGAGCTGCTGCTATGGGGTTGTTTCCACAAACACTTTTTGTTTATCCCCCTCATGCCTATGGATGGCAGCTATTGCAGACATAGTTCAGTTGTGTTTAACCCACTCCAGATGATGGGATTTCTTTCAGCAGTGTCAGAATTCAGCAAAGACCAGTCTTTATTAAGCTGTGTGTTAACCTCTTAAGAACTGAATGGTTATGTGGCCATGATTAGATGCCAGATCTCAGCAGAAGCTGATAAATACCAGATAAAATATGTAAAGTGTGGGGTTTTCCCTTTAGATATTGAAATGCATTTCATTATTGTTTTTAGTCCACTTGTTGCCGAATTACTCTATATTATTCTTCCATTTCGTGGTGAGGTAGCATTATCCTGTCTTTATAAGGTTACCTTTATGATAAAGAGACTGTGTAAAGATTATCCAGTACCATGTGAGTATTTTGTTGCAAATACAGTGTCAGCATTTTTCCCAAACCACTTAATTTACTTTAATATTCTTACCTATCCTATCTCTTGATTTTATGTACGTAAAATCGGTCTCCACAGCCCATTAATTTATGTTACTAATAAGTTAATGGGCCGTTGGTCAAAAAAGTAGGTTTTTTGTCGGGGAAAGAAAAAATGATCAGCACAGTGGATGAATAGAACCTTTCTTTATGTGAACACTTTAAGTCTTCTATGAATTTTGCTTGTAGAGCCATTTCTTTTGTAAAGAAATTTACAGAAGGGGCTTAAGGTTTCTGAGTTATGTTTTAACTCAAAATGCTATGTTGAAATTGTCTAGCTACATTCATTGCAGTCAGAATTGGAATACCTTTGTTCCTTAGACAATGCATTGGGTACTTTTCCAGCTGATATATAATGCCTTTGACATTCGGCCTAACTGTGGAAAAAAACCAAATTGTAGCTGCTTTATGAATGTGAAATCCTGGTATGGTATTAGATAAAGGAATAGTTGCTTCCTCCCTTTTGCCCAGTATTGCTATCTTGGGGGCTGAGGTATATTCCTACATGTCTGACAGCCTGAACACAGTAAATGCCTCTTGAGTTTGTTTGTTTACTTTATAAAATATCTGGATTTACTCAAATCAGAAGATAACATCTCTTTTAGTTTTAAAATCTCCACCCACAATTAAAAAAACCCCGTTTCTAATGCTGCATGGAAAAAAATTTAAACAAAATGTATTAAATCTCTGTGTAGTCTCATCATATAAGGGTGCAGTGTGTTAAAGGAGAGGCCACTGCCTGAACATTCTGACACCACTCAAGGAGTTACACTTGCACCACCCGAGACTGTCACTGCAGGGACCAGGGTCCCTTTACAGAGGGCAACTCCAGATGGCCCATGGATGCCTCTCCTGATTTCTTGCCCATACATACCCTCCCTCTCAGGTGCGCTTCCTCATTTTACAAGCTTGACCCAAGCATTAGAATGCCCCAGATTTAGGGTAAACATTACCTAGCCAAAACAATATCAGTGCAATACAAATATTCTTTTCCATTCTAGCCAAAAATATATCTAGGTGTAAGACCACAGCTTGTGGTAAGCAAGTAAAGCATAGCAACCAATGTACTAAATCTGAGTAATATAACTCAATTTAAGTAATTCTACTTAAAACTTATTTTATTACAGAGTATTCTGAGTTGGAAGGGACTCACAAAAATCATTGAGTCCAACTCTTTAGTGAATACAGAGATTGAACCCACAACCTTGGCATTATTAGCACCATGTTCTAACCAGCCAAGCTAATCTCAGGTCATACTAAACAACTAACATCTCTCAACAAAGAGATATGAGATGGTCTGCAAAAAGTTTAAAGCTGGTTTAGGGGCTGACAGTGTTTAAGCATAACTTCTTTTGAGTGAATATTAAATATCTAAGATATCTTTCCTGAGTCTCTGAAATAGTAATTCAGTGTATGTTTTATTTCCAAATTAATTTTTCCCCTTATTGTTAATATTAAATTAATTTTGTTTAATTCCAATATGCATGTATTCATTTTTTTCCCTGGCAGGTTTCGTTTCTGGCCTCTGCTTACATGAGCCAGCATATCTCAGAGGAAAGCTGCTTTGCCCTCGCATCTGTTACCCATTACCTTTACCTCTGCCAGTTCAGCTGGATGCTTATTCAGGTTGGTATCTTAGTCCTTTTTATCACTTCCCCAAAACACCTGTAAAAGTAACTGATAGTTAGACTGTATTTCTATTATATTTTAGAGCATATATATACATATCTGCATATCTATGTATAGAGAGAGATATAGAGCACCTAAGTTCAGTGCTACTAGAAGGCCATAACTTTAGATGGCTTTTATTAAACCTAGAGTGACACAACTCCAAGGCCAAATATACAAACAATATAAAGACTTTTCCACTCATTTCCATTACAGCTATGTAAGAATGTCTTCATCCCACTTCATCCTCAGAACAAGGAAGAATTATCTCAGAATAAGGAAGAATTATTCTTCTTACTGTTAATAGTTTTTCTGAACGTCTCTTATTTGGTCTTCTGAACCAGTCTCTTACAGGTGAAATGTAAATATAAAAACTGCACTGTAATTTGTTGAGTCCATGGCAGTTTTGTCATTAAACCTGTATAACATGACAAACATACCTTCACAAGTTTGCATTAAAATACAGAATATATGTATTCATAATTATTACCAGAATTTTTATAGATTCATAGAATCATTTGGATTGTAGAAGCCCTCTAGGATCATCAAGTCGAATAGGTAACTCAATATTGCCAAGTCCACAACTAAACCATGCCCCCCTGTCCTTTTCTCCAGGCTGAACACCCCCAGCTCCCTCAGCCATTCCTCATCAGACTAGTACTCCAGACTACTCACAGCTCTGTTGCTCATTTGATATAGATAGAACAGTAAATGGTGGAAAAAACAATTGAGCTAATATGGAACACCATGAACAATCAAATTAGTTATGGAAAATTACCAATTGTAAGTTACTCAAAATAACAAGCTGTGGGGTTATTTGAAAAAATACATTATTATGCCCTCATATAGAAATGTATATTTAGCACCAGTATGTGAGTTAAGTGATTTCTTTGTCTGTTATTTTAAGAGGATTTTTCCCCAGCACGTTTATTAGGGCATACAGCTTTATATATGCAGCTCCATATCTTACCAGATAAATCCTCCAATATGCAGGCTGTCAGACCAAACCAAAAATTGCAAATTAGGCTGCATCTAAATGCAACTTTCTCTCCCAGTAACATTCACGTGATACATGGCATTTTCCTGGGATATGTCAGGTTCATATTCATTGAGAACCCAAGTGACCTCTCCAACAGCTCAGCTGTGCTCATTAGCCTTAGCACGCTACCTGTAGAAGTCCTCAATACAGAAATTTGTTTGCTTGGCAAATTATGTTCTTGTAGGTTAACGATAAATTATTTTGTAAACTGTAAACTCTAATCTTCACAGTTGCTCATTCACTTTATTCATAAATTGCTTCAGGGCTCCTCACCATTTTCTAATTTGGACAAAGCAACCTTTTAAAGTTTCTTTTTTACTGGGATGTCTCAAGCTTTGGTAACTCAGTGTTTGATAGTATTTTATCATCCCATTCTATGTGCTTACATTGCATGGAGTTACAAAAATTACTTATAATGGCAAAAAAACACCCTTGTATGATTGTTAACAGTTGGTCATTTTGATGTCTTTAGTCGAAATCCAAAGTTATTTTTTAAAGCACACTTTGGTCATATCCTAAGAATTTGCCTAATACATTGCATTTAGTGGAGTCTCAGGCTTGTGTTAAACATGAAGACTCTTCAAGGAAATCTGACAGAACAAGAACGCTAAGTGATGAGCTGATTGAAGATGGTTCTTTTTGTAGGTGCAGATCTTCAGCTGAGAATAATTTCTGAACTTTGAAAGACCCAAAAGGAAAAAAGTAATCTGACATATAGATCAACCTAGTCTTCACTTTGAGTTTGCTTCTCTTGGCTGGGAATAGGTCTTGATTTTATATATCTCATTAAGGAGTGAGTAAGCTATATCAGCGCATAGGAAGAAGTGCTGGGGACGTCTCTGTGCTTGAATTGGTCCCCATGACAGCTCTAGAAAAGCTCTAGAAAAGCTTGTGGATCCAAGAGAAAACCAGACTGATTTGGGAAGTCTGCATGCTACTGCTGTTTGAACAACAGACTTGAAAGTGTGGGAAGTTAATGTTTGTCTTTCTCAGTGTAGTATATTTTATACACTTGACTTGATTTTAAAATCAGACTTAATAACGTATTTATATTTAAATGGGACTTAAATACTTATGTCTGGAAAAGAATAAAAATAGAGGAACAGATTCTGTGTCCTTTGTACAGTCACTTTGCCCCCTGTGAGGCTGCACAGCATAGTGCATATGTTTGATCATTGACTTAACGTCGTACAAATCTGCAAGTGACTGCTTTGATCATGGGATACAGAAATGGGTGAATGTGATCATCAAGTATAAGCACCATGCAGGTATGTGAAACTGAAACATTTGAAAAATCTAGGTTATTTTAAGTGATCAAAAGGTGGTGGAGCAACATTTACAGGCAATAAAATTCTGTAAGAAAACACAGATTTAGCAGTACAGATAGATTAATTTCTGGGGTCCAGATCAAAGATCTTCACTTTCTAGACTCTAGGATAAATTCCTTACATTTGTTTTATAATCTTTGCATCTTCTGCATAGTGCTAGCTATAGTAATTATGCTTAATATTTTGTCTTATGCCAATGCTCTTTACAAAACAATTTGTCTATAGCTTCATATTTTGATTCTTATTCTATTTTAAGCTTGTATTTGTAGACATATTCAATGTCAGTATTTCTGCTACAAATGTAGTTTCTACTCATATATTGACTGAAATGTAGGAATGGAAAGGATCTCAGAGGTCATCTGGTCCATTTTCAGCATCACGACAAAGATGACATCAAATCATCCTTGCTTGTCTGTTTGTTCCTATCCCTTTTTTATTGTATGGTCTTGCTTCTTGCTTTTTGTAGGGAGAATTTGTAAATCACAGAAAGTTGATAGCATTGCCCAATTTTTTAAAGGGTGCAGCTTTCTTAACTGCAGAAGAAAAGCAGTAAGCAAGGTGAAAATGGCTCTTTATAGGCCTGAAACATTTGCCTTGTATTAATGTATGACATCCAGAGGTCTTCATCCTGACAAGTGTCCCTTTGTACAACTGAACAGCATAAACCTGTATTTTCAAATGCATTTATCTTAGGAGCACCCACTAAGAGTGTCTTTCAGCATGACAAGGAAAAAAAGGTTATTCTCTCAGTATTTTCTAATGTGTTGCAAAAAGTAAGTTACAGAAGAAAATGAAAAGCTGTCTATTCAGGTAAAAAAAAAAAGTCTGTAGTTTTCAATTTTCAATTCTGACACAGAATAAAATTACAAAAAAATATGATTTTTTTGTGCTTTCTTGAGCTATTGCTAGAGTGAATTTAATCAACAGTGAAAGTGTCAATTCAACAAGCAAACCAGAATGAAAGTCATGGACTTGCTATCACCCATACCTGAATCTTTCTCCTGCATCTATTTAATGGCACTTTAAATTTTCTATAAATTTCTATAAATTTGTATCAGACTTGTAAGATGTATACTGATCTTAAATTAAGTTTGATGCTTTTATTTTAAGAATAATTTGTGGACTGCTTAACAGCTTCAAAAAAGGAGTTTCATGAAAGTGTAGAATTATTATAAAATGGCCCCTCCAGCTATACGTAAAAATAAGAAGGAAAATAGAAGTTTTCTTACTGAATTGGAAAATACTATATTTAAAGTATTTTGCACGTGTTGTTTGCCAGCTAGCTGCAGATTATCACAGCTGGTGGGGCATTGGAACAGGTTGCCCAGAGAAGCTGTGGCTACTTCATCCCTGCAAGCGTTCAAGGGCAGTTTGGAGATGAGACTTTAAACAACTTAGTTGTCCTTATTTAGGAATGATATTCTCCAATTTAGTGCTCCCACTGAATCCATGCACTGCTCTTTGCTCCCAGCCTCCCCCTCCTTCTCCCGTGCTTGGATTGGAGAGGAGAATTGAAGGCAAAGATCATTGGTTGAGAGAAGAGCAATGTGCCAGAAACAGCAATGAGATAAGGAAACAAGCAGTGCAACAATCCTGACAGAGGGTACAATAAAGAAGTGAACAATTCACACAGAAACACCACCACCCAACTGCTCCCTCAACCATACTACAGTGACCCAGAACAACCCCCTTTTCCCCATAAGAGTTCCTTCTCCTGACCCCCAGCAATGATGGGAGGTGATACAGGGTAACCTCTGGGTCCCAGCCGTAGCTACTGCAAAAATTAACCCCGTGTCTGTTCACGGGACACTGGTCCAGTGGAGAATGTCCTGTGGTGGGAGATGTGGAACTAGACTGCCCCTTCCAACACAAAAAATTCTGAAATTCTGTGATTATCACTAAAGATAAATGAATTAATAATTAAAAGAAAAATAAACATGTCCCAGGTTTGGGAAGGTAATTTCCATTAGTTGCCTCATTTTAAAAGAAAAAAAACTTCTCTGAAGTTCACATTGTCTCATTAGAGTATTATGTGAATAAACAATTATTTTGCATTCTATATCAGAACAAATCACAACTTGCCCGTTTGTTCCTCCACCTGAGAAGGTGGAAAATAAGCTGTACATTTTATTCTTCTGTTGAGCTGGTAATTGTTGCAACATGGCAACAGGCAAGGATTTGCTAAAATTAGCTCCTCTATTTTTTAATTGATTACATTTTGAAGCATCAAAAGGAGTTATCAAAATACAAATGTAACTATGCAGAAAATATAAATAATGCAACCTCACTTACACCTTTACAGCAACTGTGGTTTTGAGTGTTATGCTGTGATAAATGAGGTGAGATATATGAATATGGCTAACCAAACACAGAGCAAGGACATGAGGTATGATTTCATAGAAAGCTATTTCAGTTGAATGACTGAGAACAATGTTCACCAGATTGTCAGAATTAGTAGAACCAACAGTCCCTGAGTGTAATGGCATATATAGTTCAAGGATTTTGCTATCTGGAAGTGCTTGCAGTGGGGCACAGCCTAGCCAGAACTGCAAGGGCACGTAATTGAAGTGTGTTTGTTGACATAAAGTGACAAACAGAATTTTGATTGAGTTTTTAAGCCCCCATAAAAGTAAACAGAACAACCAAATCCTTCCACAAGTCGTGGATTCTTGTCCAAATACCATTTTCATCTGTTTAATATTTTCTTCCTATGCATGTCCAGCAATGGAATTAATAAGTTTTTTGTATTGTTTCAACCTACATGGGATAGTTGCAATGATGTAGTGGTATTTACCTGTGAACTTTTAAAGGAAAATAAACTTGCCTTTGTTCATACAGCATCAATCACCAAACGGAAGCCAAAAAAGACATAAGAATTATTATATAATGCATATAATTATGTACTCTGGATTTAGATATGAAATCTCATTCTCTAAAAAAGCATATAAAACACTTACTAGCCTTTTTTAACAAGTTGTTAGCATGCAACGTACTTTATTACCAGTGAAAGAAAGTATTGCATATTCATGCTATATAAATCACAGAATAAAATCTGAAATGATTGTTAGCTAATGATACCTACATAAGGAATTCAGAAACAACTAATTAAGTACTTGAACATGAATATTAGGTGTTCCTGAACAAAGGGGTAGGGAAGCCCTTGGATGAGGGAAATGTGCAAAATTTTCCTCAATAAAATAATCACATTGCATTGTCTTGTCACAGTATATGGGTTTTTACTTATCCTTGCAGCAGATGGCTGAAAATGAAGCATGTGAATCAACAATATTATATGAAACCCTTGTGTAGATCATAGAGAGTGATGATTATGGGTTAAGGTTAATAAGTGCCTGAAGGTGCCTATCCTGTCTCTGTTGACTGACAGGACTTGCTTAAAGGTACAAGATCAAACTAGATATCTTATATGCAGAAAAAGGCAATTAATCCCTTATTCACCTGTATAAAAGGACAGAAATAATAATACAGCATGCAGACCTGTAGGCAGTATAGCATTTTTGAACTGGAGAAAGAGAAGAAAAATTTTTCAAAAAGTATTTTTATTTTGGATAGCTTAGGTGTTTATTAGATATAGTGTGTAGATGTGCATTAAGAAATGCTCACGCATGCCAGTGTTTTTGCTATGAACATATTGAAGAAAATTCAAATATCCAAGCAATATGCTAAGTGTTCTGTTTTACTTGAAACCTTTCCTTACTCACATGACCAGTTCCTTCAAGAACTTTCAGCTATTCCACTACTGTAATTCATAAATGGTTTTAAACCAAATTATGCTGTTTGATGATTAATTGATCATAAGAGAACACAGACTGTTGGAGATACCTGTGAATTGACATTTGCAGGTTTTTCTCAAACTCTTATGTGTATATTACACAGTATCACAGAACCATTGAAGTTTTAGGGGTACTTTGAGACCATCTAGTGCAACATCCTACCTCAAAAAGCTAGGGCAGGTTGTCCAGGACAGTGGTCAGTTTGGTTTTGATTATCTAAGGATACTCCACAACCTCTCTGGGCATCTTGGCCCAGTGTTTGACTTCCTCCACAGCAAGAAATCTTTTTCTTGTATGCAGATGGAGCTTCTTGTATGTTAATTTGGGCCCATTGCCTCTTGGCTCACCACTGGGTATCGCTGAGGAGAGTCTGTCTCCCTCTTTGTCACTGCCTCCTATCAGATGTTTATACATACAGATATGATCCCCTAGAGCATCCTCTTTCCAGGCAGAACAACCACAGCTCTCTCAGTCTCCCCTCATAGGAAAATTTTTCGTCCCTCAATCATTATGAACCATTGCTGGACTTGCTTCTTGTCTGTCTTGTACTGCTGAGCCCAGAACAGGATCACAGAACCATCAAAGGAGCTTAGTGTGTTGCGTGCAAGATACATACAGCTGAACAATAACACAAAAATATTAAATACACATAAGATTCAGAAATACTATATGCGAGTCTTCTATGTGAAGGTATGAATATCTAGAGAAAAAAGTGAGTTTTGCATCAAAAAGCTGTTTTTACATCACGAAAATAGTGTTCTCTACTAAACAGGGTGTCTCTTCTGCTATGTTAGTCTAATTCAAAATAGTTATATAAATAAGCATATTACTTTTATAATGTCTTTTCATTACTTAAGGGAAAAAAGTGAGGACAAAGTATTTTTGTTGAATAGTGTTTATACATACCCATGTACCGGGGCAGAAATATGCTCCATTGTGACTTTCAGAATGATTTGGTTTTTTGTGTAGTTTATCACCAACAAGTCTACTGATCGTTTTTTGTGCATTATTCTTCAGGCTGTTAATTTCTGGTATGTCCTTGTGATGAATGATGAACACACGGAGAGGCGCTATCTTCTTTACTTCCTTTTGAGTTGGGGACTTCCAGCTTTTGTTGTTATTCTTCTTCTAATTATCCTGAGAGGAATCTACCATCACAGTGCAGCACAGATTTATGGCCTTGTCTACAGTGATCTGTAAGTGTTTCCTTAAAAAAATCATAAACTAGACATTGTACTCTCTATTTTGGTTTGTACTTAATTTTCTTCCTTGTAGAGAAGGGGGTCTGTCCACAGTCCACAGTCAAGTGAAGAAATGGACAGGGGACTCCTCACTTGGTGGATATAAGGCAAGTGTGTCACCCATGTGCAGAACAGCACTTTCTGTTCAGTTGGACTCTGCTACAGTTTCTCCTTCTGGCAGAGCTGGCTCTGCTTAGTGACTAAATTATTTATTTTTTTCTGAGAATGTGTAATTCCAGAAATGGCTTCTGCTACAGATTGAGGAAAAGTGCATGGTTTTCTTCCATTTAATTTCTGTGATAAAAACCAAATCAGGCCTTAACGTCCCCCATCTCTTATGTTATTAAATATATTGTTTGCTAAAAAGTATTACTACATTATCATGTCAGATATTTTTACTGAACTGTTCCTTTTGTCATAATGAATATGTTGTATTCTAAATTGCTTCAAATTTGAGAATTGCTGTGGTGTTGACAATTATCACAGCCCTCTCAAAGCCATATATAAGTATAGAAACTGTCTTCATTAAAACAGTATATCTTCATAGAACCAGATGAATTTAAGTGGAGGTACATAGATAAGTATTCTTGCTCTTTCTTACCTGTTGGTTTTGTGGTTGTTGGTTTTTTTTGTTGTTGTTGTTGTTGTTGTTGTTGTTGTTGTTGTTGTTGTTTTTGTTGGTGGTGGTGGTGGGTTTTTTTTTTTTTTTTCATCACGTTCCTTTTCGGGCAAACTTAATCTGTGATGATAGGTATTTTAGGATATGAGGATAATATAATAATTGGTTTTGTATCACAATTGCATGTTTTATGTTCAGAAAAGATTAAGCACCTATCTTCTTTTTAAAACAAATGAATATATAAATTCTTTTTTTGAAGACATCATAGAAGGTTGCTTTCAGGGTAGACCCACAGCAGGAGAATATGCATCTATCTTTAATAAAAGAGGAAGACACAGTGTGCATCATTCCATTATAAGAGACCATAATTTAGTGTTGTGGGGTTTTTTCACACAGAGGGAATTCCTGTGAATAGTAAATATTTGAATTTCATACTAATGTTTAAGTATATGCAAGTATACACACACACACACACACACACCCACGTGGCCTTATAAATATTATTTGTATGTACGTATCTGTGTGTGAATCTGTACTGTGCATGGTAAGCAGAGTTTTGATGTAAATGAGTTACACTGTTCTGTGTACCATGTTGGCTGAAGTTTGGTCCCACTTTCATAGATACCAACTCAACTCAGAAATATAAGTGAGGCCTGCAACAACAGACCATTGCTGATGTTCATGTTATATAAGGGAATGCTCCATAGCTGTATTCCATGCCATACACATCAATATTTCTTTACAGAACATCTTTTTCTTTATGATAAAATGCTTCGTTGTGCATAGTAAACACAAGGAATGTGTGTAATATAATCAAGATCTCCAACTGTGGCCAAACTGTGGGTTGATGGTATCATTATGTAGCGAAACAGTTTGCTAGTTGTTTTCTTTCGATGTCCATGTCTCATTCTTTGAAAAACAAGGAAAAACATTACATTCTGATAAAATTATTAAGTAGAGGAAAATCACACAGTCAAACCCATTGCCTAAATTAAATATAAAAATTTTCCAGCATTCTATTACAGTGGGAAAATGCCAAAAATCATCCCAACTGTAGTGAATGTGCAGCTTATTCCATCTCAGTCAATGTGAACACTGCAAGAGATATCTGCAAGAATTTTCACAGATAGTATCAACAGTATCAAAATCAATCTGATTTGAAGAGCACTGTAAGACTTAGATATACAAGAGAACCTTGAAAGAAGGAATGTAGAAAAGGGGACAGATTGAACTACAGCACTTGGTTTGTTTTCTCCAAACAAAAATGCAGAAGTGGAAAAAGTGACAAGGAGATTTCCAAATCCAAACTCATTACATACTGACTTCAGAATAAGCCTCAGAAATAGTTTGAGAACAATAGTGTGCTGGTAAGAACTCCTCACATGTGAGAGCTGGAAGACCGGTTAAAGTAATAAAAGTAGTGAAGCCTGTTACTCTAACTCCCTCCTAAGTGATCACTCCGTCAGGCAACCCATTTTTTGATACAGTCTGACCAACTGTTTTTTTTCTCAACCAGTGAGCACAATTAATAGCCAAGAGTATAGCTATATTTAGAGAAGTTAGTTTTATACTTGCAGTGACAAAAAGTTAGTTCAGCTGTGTTGGGTTTTGTGCTTCAAAGGAAGTATTAGGATAGAGTTTCCCTCCAGATGTGACAAATTCTACACAAAAATGCCTGTATTATACTGTGACATGGCAGTGCCTGACTCCCATGTCACAGTATAAACCAGTAGTATACTGTTGATTACTTTAATAATTAGCAGTGTTTATATATGGTATAAACAATTCTCTCTTTATCATTATGTAATTTTTTTTTAATGTGGGCAAATTTGTCTGTATAAATGTCACCAAACTGCTTGCCTTTTTTTTTTTTTTTTTTTTTTTTTTTTTTTTTTTTTTTTTTTTTTTAATTGTAGTTCAATGATAAGTGAAAGACCTAAGTGACACAGAGGGACACTTGCACTCCTCCCTTTGCTGATTTCCCCATTGCTAATCTGCAAAGGTTGAAGTCTCTGAATAAGACTAGAAAAGATGGTGATTTTAGAGACAATTTTAGAGTAGTGCCAGGTTTTTATAATATCTTTTAGAGTTCTGGGCAATCTCTTGAGTACAAATACAGACAGAGTAGCATAATTAACCTTTAAACTCATGTTTGTGAACAAAAGCAGATACTTGTCATTAAATAATTCTGGCTTCTGATCTCAGAAAAAAGATGAGTTAGGGCAAAGCTTGCAAACGGGTGTTTGCAAACTTTGCCAACTTCCAATAATGCTGAAGTTTTCAGGGCTACATGAGAAATTAGCTACTTTACTATCAAATATTTCTATTTTAGTTCTATTACTTGCATCTTTGTTCTGTAAGTATTAGAGTGACAAGTGACCAAGATGAAATTGGAGAGAGCTAGATTTTATGTAATTATTCAGATTTCTTTCTCTTCACCTCTCCATTGTACTATACATCTCTGTCAATATCTACAGTTTGAATTTGCCTCCTTATGTTTTTCACCATATTAGGTGAACTGTGTCTTTGTACTTTAAGAAATCTATTAGGAAAAAAGACACTGTTTAACTGTTTTGCTAAGATAAAACTTTTCAGAACCTTAACTGAAAGATTTTCAGAAATGAGGTCTCGCTTGTATACCAAGAATGCAGCAAATGCTGAACTCTCTAGAGTTTGGGAACCACAGTAAACTTTGGAGTTTGATTTTAAGGGAATTTTGTCTTGAAAACTCATCTGTTCACAAGTTTTTCTTTGTTTAATAAAAAATTTCTTCTGAAAGGTAAGCTTGATCTTTATAATACTTGGGTATTTTAAATCTCCTACCTACCATATGTTTATAACCTCAAGAACTCTTGTTGCTTTAAACTTTGAGTCTGTCTAGACTTTCTTGAAATCAAATTCACATAAGAATGCCAAAGGACTTTATTTATTAGAGTATAAACTAAAACAGTAACCTTTGAAAAAGATAAAACAGGAAATTATTGCACCTGACAGAATAAGAATTTTAAAGTTTATAAGCAAATATCTCCCTTTATCTTTGCAAATGCTGTATTTCAAGCATGATTTTTGTCATGCTATATCCTCCTTTTTTTTTTTTTTTTTTTTTTTTTTTTTTTTTTTTTTTTTTTTTTTAATTGCAGCCAACTCTATAATTTCCTCTAGTTCAGAGAAAGTAGGAGGTTTCTTGTTCATGTTCTCTCAGGGATCAGTGTTGGCCCAGTTGTGGCCAGTGTTGTTTAATTTTTTTACTGATGATCTGGATGAAAGGATTGAGTCCATCTTTCGTAAATTTGTGAATAACACCAAGTTGCCTGGGAGTGTTGATCTGCTGGAGGTCAGGAAAGCTCTGCAGAGGGACCTGAACAGACTGGATTGATGAGCCAACACCAATGGAATTAGGGTCAACAAGGACAAATGTCGGGTCCTGCACTTTGACTATAACAATCCCATTCAAAGTTACAGGCTGGGAACGGAGTGGCTGGGGAGTGGCTCAGTAAAAAAGTGCCTGGGGGTGCTGGTTGTCAGCATCTGAACATGAGAAAGCTGTGTCCAGGAGGCCCAGAAAGCCAATGGCACCCTGGCCTGGGTCAGAATTGTGGCCAGCAGGGTAAGGCAGTGACTGTCCTCCTCTACTGGGCATTAGTGAGGCCACACCTCGAGTTCTGTGTTCAGTTTCAGACCCCTCAATTTAGGAAGGACACTGAGGTGCTTGAGTATGTCCAAGGAACTGGAATGGAGCTGCTGAAAGGTCTGGAGTGCCAGACCTGTGAAAGGCTGAGCCTGGAGACAGTGGAGGCTTTATCACTCTATGACTCACTGAGAGGAGTTTGTAACCAAGTGGGTATCAGCCTCTTCTCCCAGACAACCAGTGACAGGATGAGAGAACATAGTCTCAAGCTGCACCAGGGGAGATTCTTTACAGAAGGAGTGACTTGATATTGGAATGGGCTGTCCAGGGACATACTGTAGTCACCTGGAGGTATTTAAGGAAAGGCTGGGTGTGGCACTTAGTCTAGTTGATATGGTGTTTAGGCATAGGTTGGACTAGGTGATGTCAGAGTTCCTTTCCAACCTGATTAATTTTGTGATCCTGTCTGAGGCTTGGCTGTCTTTTACTTGCTCTTTTCCCTTTAACCTCTCCAGTTTCTAGAGGTGTCTTTCTTTTAGCAGGATCCTGTGTTTGCCCAAGGGAGGAATGATCTCCTTTGTCAGGAGAATCCTGTTACACATTCATTTTCCTCTTTAAAATGCCATGTGGCAAACAGAGTACAGATTATATATGCTGTTACAATACTTTAAATTTGTACAAATATCCACGCACTTGGATTCAGATTTGTATTTTCATATTCTCATAGCACAAAAAGGGTTAAGCTAAATGTTCTCACGTATCTTCTTTGTATTGTTGTCATGAAATAGCTATGAGACATAATGAAAAAGATTTTCTAGTGACATTCCTTTCTAAAAAAACCGAAATACTTCTATGTCCTCTACAGTCCATCTCAAAGCAGAGGGTTTTTTTCAGGAAAAAACTGGATCTGTGACTATGGAGCCACATCTGTGGGATAGGGAAATTAAGCTAAAGAAAGCTGTAAACTATGAACTTTTTGCTGTGATTAACAGCTCTTCTTATTGCTCACACTGCACTTTCTCTGAACCTTACACATAGGGATGGCTCAGGGAACAGATGAGCCTGTCATGATTTTAAGCCCAGCTGGACATGAAACACTGTGTTTCACCTTCTCCTCTCTTCCTTCTCCATTCCAGCTGAATGGGGAGGAGAATCAAATTGAAACTTGTATATTGAGATTAAAAAATGCTTGCTAATTGAAAATAAAATAAAAATTTTAAATAATGATGATCATAAGCTTAATAATTAGTCATAACAATGATATATTTTTTTTTTTTTAAGTGATGCACGATGCAATTTGTCTCCACTGGCTGGTTGATACCAAACACCCCTTCCTGAACCCAGAATGACTGCACTTACCATTTTATATGCTGGCCATGAAGTTCTCTGGCGTGGAAACACCCCTTTGGTCAGTTCAGGTCATCTGTCCCAGCTATGTTCCCTTCCAGTTTATTTTGCCTGCCTTCTCACTGACAGAGCATGAGACAAGGAAGAAAAAGTCCTTGACTTAGGTAAATATGACTAGCAAAACCCCCAAACATTAGTGTCTTATCAACACCATTCTCATTCCAATCCAAAACACAGCTCTTGTACCATCTACTGAGAAGAAATTAACTGAAACCAGGGCAGATCCATTGTTAACATTATTGGGATAAGAATCTCTGTAGAAAATGTGTTTTGGTACCAGGCCCTTTGCAAAGAGTCATGAGTACTTTGTACAGCAGTTTCTTTCTGAGTGTCTGTCAGTCTGGTGCACTGACCCTTAACCCAGTCAGAAAAATATACTGGGTGCTGCCTTGGGTCTCACCCAGTTGTATGACTGTCTCAGTGTTGGCACACATCCCAGGAACAGATCCCTGGCTTTCTAGATGTTCCCTAAAATGGAGATCTGCTTTCTTTAAACCAAGGACCAGCAACAAGAATATTTTAGCTTGAGTGAGCTAATTTCTGTCCAAGCATTTGGGTTAAGTCTCATGTCTCCTTTTCCATATTACTTCTAAAGTGCTGAATTTAGCCATGAACAGTTTGAATCACCAGACTTTTACAGGCAGGAATAGGTAAGAAAAGAGCTAAGAATTGCCACAAAAAGCATTCAGGGATCTTAACTGAATTCGAAGACATACTGAGAGGAAGAGGTTTGTATGATGAATCTATGAGGAATTCTCATTCTCTAATGCCTGGTTTTATATTCTGGATGGATGTGGAAGTGTCTCCCTGCATGGCCCTCTCTCTCCAGCTTCTTTTTCCTATTATCCCAGTTTTTCCACTTCCTTTCTCCTCAGGTCACTGGCACATCATCTAGGATTTGAAAGATACTGCAAACTGCTATTGCTAGACTTCCACCCAGAATGATGCTTGCCTATCTGTAGGCAAAGCTAAATCCTTCATGAACCACTCAGCCAAAGTTGGGGGCCAAAAAGCCTGCAGTTTTCACTGCTGATTTCTCACCATTTGCTGCTTAGTCCTTTTCTGCATAGTAAATTAAAACATCCTGAGCTCTCTGCTGCCGTAGGATAAATGTTTCTGATGAACCAGAGCTACTTCAGTTGTGTTGACTCAGCACCACACTACAGGCATTCTTATAAATATATAAGAATATATGCATACACACGTATACATACATATACATATAGATACACACATACTTGTATAAGGAAAAACCTACAGAGTAAGTTAATAAAGTACAAAGTTTGGCCTTTTTGTATCCTGTATTTGTGTTTTAATTTCTAAACTTCTCTTGTGTTTCCAAAGAAGCTGCCTGATGTACTACCAACTGCTAAGGATTATTTAAAAATACCTCACTTCTAAATGGGATGGCTTTAATTACCTTTCACTTATCCCTCATTACCAATATAAATTTTCAGTGGGGGGAAATAGCTGGGAACAGTGGCAGGGGGTTGAATGTCTTTCATATCTTGGCAAATATTTCTTGTTAATGCTAAACAAATGTTAGCACATCAGAATCACACATTGATCACTGGACTGTGCTTTTAAAGAACTACAATAAAGAAAGACAAATTCTGTCTGCTTTGACTGATGGAATTTTTAAACACAGCTAGAGGAAAATATTTGTTACTGTAAAATTTCCAATCATTATGGGATGATTAATTTCTGACAAATCATGCTATCATGCTGTCATGGTAAAAGGTTAAAAAAATAGGTTGTTATGGGTGAAAGTTGCACTCACTAATGCTCATGAGGACTGATGCTTCAAACAGGCTGAGATTAAGGGACTTTTGTGCCCAAAAGAACCTCCAATAACTTTTCTGAAGCCTGTGTAATATTATGACAGGAGTATCAAAGAGCATCTGCAGAATGAAGGCTTGCATCCCTGCCACGGTCAGCTTTTAAAAGCTTCATATTTCTTTTCAGGTTGTACAAGTAACTAGCAATTTCATCTCTCCTACTTTGTCATCTTTAATCAGTAAAATACAGCCTACTGCTACTAAACCAATTTGTTCTCAGTTTATCTGTTTTCCACCAAATTAGAAAAACCTCCGATATTGTCACAACTTGGAGACAGGCACACGACTGAACACACTGAACCTCATGCAACAACAGCCAACATTTATTGATGGACGCCCCATTATATAGGGGTTCAAAATTCCTGTGCTTGAACCCCTGATTTGTCAGGGTCTCAACACTGCCCAGCTCACTGGCCAATTAGGTATCTGCATTCAGGATAGAATTCAGGCTGGGGTCCCCTGTTTGAGATCAAATCCAACCTGCCATTGTCTCATCCAGGGACTTGTTTACTTCTACTCTTTAACGAAGTAGGCTGGTCGAGTTGGGGTTCTGTTATGGCCAATTTTATCTGTGCAGCTTCAGACCAGCTGTAGCTGTCACAAAATAGGCCAGAATAAATTGGGAAATGCTAAGATAAGCAAAAGTGAGATCAGTACCAGCCATAGTTCTGACTACCCCATTAATACTGACAAACTGAGTCCATATATAATACCTTCTTATATTTGATCATTCTAAAAAAGAGGTGAAAAAATAGTTGTTTGTTTTTATTTGGTTGTGTGGGGCTTGTTTTGTTTTCTTTTGTTTTTTAATCTTTTTAATTTCACCATAGGGCTATTCTGCAACCAGACAATTTTGTGCTCAGATTTTAATTCTATGAAGTAAATTTTAATGTATTTAGTGCAATGAGTTGTACTTGGGAAGGCAACCTCTTGTCTGCCCTAAGTAAAAACCTCAGCAAATAAAGGTGTATCTCACTGACCTGTGTTAAGATACATATGAGTAAAAGGTATGCAGATTTAGCAGACTGACTTGTGTTATTAGTATTACATTTAATTGCCAGTATGGCTTAGGGAAAGAAAGTACAACTGAAAAAACTTATTTTGTATTTTACAGATGTCATTCTTCTGCCAAAGGGCAGGACTGTGAACATGAGCTTAATTTATGTTTGACAGTTAGCACATGGAAGTGTCTTCCTTTTTAGCTAGATTTGTATTAAATCCTTGATTTCGAGAATGCATAGGAAAAGTAAGATAGGAGTGTATGCCTTAAAAGATAGTACTAAGGTAATATTTTCTTGCATTGAAAAACTGTAACAAGTATTAAATAGTAAAACCCAAAAAACATAGCCACAACAATAGATTGGAGTTTCAAAGCCATTTATAGTGACTCATACACATGAGGAGCAAGCTAATTAACTGAAATCAGACACATAACTCCTTATGTAGTTTTAATATTGCAGTGTTAGCAAGAACCTTGCTCTAAGACATTTCAGGCAGATTTCTGTCAGCTTAGTTTCCTGGTCAAATGCTGAAGACCTCAAGTCTTCTGAGACTTCTGGAATGAGCTTCCTGGGAACTCCAGTTTCCAGTGCCTTAGAAGTCTCAGCTGTATTAATGCAGTGCTTATGGTGGGTCCTAGCTGCTACTTGTTTGGTAACTGTATTTCCTTAGTATTAACTTTTACAGTAGGAAGAAAAAAAAAAAAAAAAAAGAAGATGAAGGTTAAAAAAACTAGATATGGAATTGTTCAGAGAAATTTCCAGAGGATCATATAATAAGAAGACTGAAACACAATAAGCTGTGTTCTAAAACAACAGCAGATGACCTTTTGGGTTTTTATTATAGAAAAGCATTGTTTAGACATTTTCATTTTCCCCTTTCTCCAACTGTTTAGCTCTACAGTAACAGCAGCAGGAGAGAGCAAGAAGGAAATTCTTTTTTTACTTTATTATGCAACAGGTCTGGTTTATTGACAAGACTGTTGTTGTACACACTGACTCAGACTGAATCTTCAGAAGATTCTGTTCTTTGCTGTTCCAAAACAACATCTTGGCATTTCTTCATCCTTTGTTCATGCAGGATTGGATTTTCCCCAATGTTTTTTTATCACTGGCATTTACTCTGTGAGTACCTCCATTAATGAGTATGGTGATACTCATAATAAATTTTGACATGTCAGTAAAAATGATAGTATGACATTTGTAGGAGTAATTCCCATGGATGTAGATTTGGCTTTCAAAAAATTGTTAGAACAGTCTATCCAACATGAATGGGCAAGCCTTGACTTAATTTCTGGAAAATCTAATTTTTCTTTTTCTGAGCTTACATTTCTTAACTGAAACAATCTAACTGTGTTTTCATTACCTTTTTTCCCTCTTTCCCTCATTCTTTTTCCTCTTTCTTTTGCGGCATAGACAAAAGAAAGGCAAAGGAAACAAAATTATGCCAAAGTGTTGATGCCACATTTTCACTCTATAAAATCTGGGACAACCATTATTAAACATTTTGCATTTCACTTGAAACTTACATACAAAATAGAAGGAGAATAATTATAATGTGGAATTATATATGAATTAAAATATATGGACCTATCTCTGAGTTAATCTTCATGAGACATAAACTAATTCAAATTCATCAAACCCAAGTGCAGCTTTCATTTTTCTTCATACCAAAAAACCTCCACAGCAATTGTATGGGCAGTAAGAGATTTTTTGGGTTGTTCATTGTCCCGTCATCCTGGTAAGGTGACTGAGGCCGAGTGCAGCACTGAGTCAAAACAGTCAAACTGTGTTCAGCTTGGGGCAGTTGTATTTGATTACAGGCATTTCAAAATGTACTTGTACAAGGGTGTGACTTGTTTCACAGCTGCATGGGATTCTTTGGGGCAGCTATTATGAGTCCTCTGAGATTTGCTTAGCTTGACCCATGAGAATATGGTGTTCAGTGTTCCAGAGAAAATCCCCATTTCCTTTGGAGGAAAAGTGATTAAACAAAAGCAAGAGTACCATCATGTTGGAATTCTTTAGATGCAACTACAGGGAAACCATTCACCTTTTCATTTTCTATTTCAAAATAATTCCTTATGTATATACAATATTTCTCAATAGTTTTGCTGCAATTATAGGTTTTTGGTTTTTTTTTTTTTTTTTTTTTTTTTTTTTTTTTTTTTTTTTTTTTTTTTTTTAATTGAGTTCTTACACTCTCTCTCTCTTGGGTAAATGGGGCAAACTGAACCAGAAATTTTCTACATCTTTACACCAAAATTTGTATGGTTCTTACCATGGAGGACTATGGATAACATGGGAAATAGCTGGTAAAACATCATGGCTGTGTATTTATAACTTGCACGTCCTACAGAGAATAAGATTTTTTGTGAAGGTACACAGAAGTGCACTTGTAGCTCCAGCTGGATAGGTGTTCTGGGGCAGAGGCTGTGTTTGCACAGGGGGGTTTCACATCTCTGCACACATGGCTCCAAGAAGCACCATAACTCCAAATCTGTTCCTGCAGTACAACAATGTGGCTAGCAAAGCAGGGCATTGGAAAACCCCCTTAACAAAGAGCTGGTGGGGCCAGGAGCACTCAAACTGCAACAAGTGGAGTGCAGCCTCTGCACTCTGCAAGCTCGCAAATTTAGGTGTTTGGGGCTGGTTGTGAGAAATCAAACTGGTACTTCCTCCAGAGCAGAAACACCGCAAGTTTCCACCCTGCGCTGTGTTCCGAACACGCTGTACTGAGAGATGTGTCTGTTTGCAGAGCAGGGGAAAACAAGGCACTATGAAAACCTTAAACATACATAACTCTACACATTGCAAATACCTCTGATAACAACCAGAGACAGAGGTTCTGTGGCTGCATTATTTGATGGTAAGAATTGAAACAAGGTTTTAAAAACCCCTTGCTAATAACAGGAAGGGGTGTCTGTAGTTCACTTACCAGTAAGAACACTTATTTGTGTTAATGTTCTTAGCTTATCAGTAACAGCACCAACATGAGCTTATGGTCAAAGTTCAGTGAACACTGTATTGTTTAGGTTTAAAACCAAAACAAAACAAAGAAAAAAAAACCACAAAAAACCCACACCAAAACAAACAAACAAACAAACAAACAAAAAACCACACACAAAAAAACCCCCAAACAAAAACAAACAAAAAAAACAACCACCACCACCAACACCAACTCAGACATCTTTTAAAATGTGGATACATTTTGTTCAACTTCGACTTTCTTTTACCAGACATTTTCTTAGCATTCCTAAGTATCTTGTCTGTCTGGTAGAAAACCTACTTATTTTTTTTCAAATTCACTGTGTAAATTACAAAAAACACTTTTTTTTCAGGACTAGAATCAACAGGAACTGACATTTAAATAGCTTCAGATACATATAATGCAGAGAGAAGTGTAATATTTGCAGCTGTTCTGTCTGTCACCTTAAATTTCAGAGTTGCTTTACACACAGTAGATCATTCCTGGGGTCTGAAACGTGTCAATATAAGAAAACTTTTATTCTTCAGAAAATGTAGCTCCACCTCTGTACCAAGGTTTTTTTAAGACTTCTGTAATCATCGTGACTCTGCACCTCCTAATTCCAGTGCAGTCAGCTTTTAGAATCCAATTCCTTGTGTTTTGGACCCAGTTCTCACAGCTGCCTGTAAGAAAGAGATCAGGAATTATTATGGAAAGAGATCAGGAAATTATTTCTCAGAAGAGAGCATATATATATAAGTAGCATTTAAAAATCTTAAATTGTCTCATTAGAAATTTCCGGTGTATAACATACACTACATTAAAAATTATACATTTCTAAGATTTTTTTTCTAATTAATTTGGAATTCAAACTGGTTTATAATACTGTACTGCAATTACAATTAGGAAAACCAGACTTCAGTTTAAAATTTGATGCAGTCCACATAATTTGACAAACATGGGTTAAGAGTGTTGTTTGTTTGCAAATATTATTTTTTTTAAAAAAGGAAGTGCCAGGGAATTTCCAAAAAAAATGTAAGAAAGCCTGTGGCAACCATATCCTGCCAAGGCAATGACAGTGAGATGTCAGTTGTGTCATGCGTCATTGAAAGCTCCAATATCACTGTTTGATTCAGTCATAAACCAGTGCTGTTTTCACCTTCCTATTAGACCATTTTTTGGAGTTACTTCATGCAAATATAAATTAGATAGCGCCCTCCTGTTATTATTAGCTACTGTCTTGTTGCTTAGTATACAAAACCAAAATCTATTTCCAGAGAGGAACCTCTTGCTAAAAGAGGTTGCGTATTGGAAAGCAATCAAAAAATAGGCCCAGACCACATTTCAGTCAGCCTCCATTGCTTGAACAACTTCTCTAGACTCCCAAGTGAAATTTAGAGTATTGTGATGCAGCTGCAGTTTTTGCTGACCAATGCAAAATCATTCTTCCCTGCTCAGTCCTGTAGAAAAGTCACCCCAGTCGGAGGTTCTATCTCAGTGTATTCATTCTGAAGCACTGAGTCATGAATGACAGCATATTGTGTCCTTCTGAGTCATAATACCACTGTGCTTGTCTTACAGTGTTCAATTCACTCAAGAGGTCACTTTTTCTTCTAAAACTTTCCAAGGCTATTCATAATATAATAAGATTAGGTTGTTATGAATGATATGTGAGAAATGCAGAATGCATCTCACCATTCATGCTCAGCTTCAGTACAGTTGCCATGGCCTTTTAGTCATATTTTGATCAAGGTATCCAGAGCCTTCCTTTTAATGCATGTCTTTATGTAACTGCTGTACATTATATTATTATGGCTTTTTTCCTATGGTAGCTGGAGTTTTCTGGCTGGGGATAAGCAAGATCTCGGGAGGGGACATGGCCAGGACAGCTGACCCAAGCTGACACAAGGGATATTCCATAATATATCCTGTCTGCTCAGATATAAAATCTAGGAGAAAGGAGGAGGAAGGGGACACATTTGATGTTTTCCTTGCAAAGCAAATGCTACACATGCTCAAGTCCTGCTTCCTGGGAAATGACTGGACATCACCTGCTGATGGGAAGTAGATCACAAGTCTTTTCCTTTTTCTTCCATATGGAGCCTTGTCCTTTGCTTTAATAAACTGTATTTATCTGACCTATGAGGTTTTTTTCATCTCACTTGCTGTCTCACCCTTCCTCCCTGTCTTACTGAGAAGGAGAGTGATAGAGCAGCATGCTGAGCACCTGGCATCCTGCCAAAAGGAATCCACCAGAAAGTTCTATGGCCTGACATAGGGTTTGAGTAATGTTGACAGGCTGTAAAGGATAGAAGAAGTCAAATCTTACTTAGAATCATCCATTATGACCTCCTACAACCTCTGTGTTGGCATTGTTTTAAAAGTACCGAATTGGAGTGATGCAAAACAGACTTCGGAATTTTGGACGGAAAGAGGATACATGCTTGATCACAGATCTTTATGTCTGTTCTAGTGGGTGGCCCCCACCAGGTCAGATTCTTGTTTTTGCTTTTCACTTCCCTGAGTAGACATATTGTGCTGGCATTGGACCAACTTTTGGTTGCAAAATGCTGGTTTAAGCTATACTTTTATGCAAATGCACCCATAGAAACAGAGAGACCGAACTGTCTAAGTACTTTCCTGGTAGCTGTAATACCACTATTGTACTTTTTGACCTTACACTAAGGTTCTCAAAAGCCTTGTAAAAATTATTTTATGTCACTAAGTTTTGTTTATGTGATGCAAATTGGAAATTTTAACCTCTTTAGCTTATGCTTAATATATAATAAGTATAAATAACAGAATAATTACTCAATGCTCTCATTTGCATGATATTATTACTTAGAGCAGATCAGAACAAAAAGGTTGTTTTCTGAAGGCTTAGGGGACAAAAAAAGTAATGTTTTGGATGTGGGTACTGTATTGGAATACAATTTGCCCTTTTCAAAAGAAACTGCAAAAAGAAAATCTTTGCTGATGGGTTGTTTTAGAATTCTTGTGTTTGTGTCTTACACCAATCTTTAGAGAGAGATTGTATAACCAGTAGCTGGATGCAAGACATATTAGCAGTGAAAAAAAAAATTTTAGTAAATGCTATTTTGGGTACTATTAAAAGTAAACACTGCATTGTTAGACTGGAGCTGTACATGTGTTTTTCATCCTTGGGCACTGGAAGGATTACTCTTCTATTACATAGTTTGGATTGTGCAATGTTTTAGTTGATAATGGCTATAGATAGCAAAAAGCATGTTAAGAAAGTCATACTAGACAAGTTCTCTGTATATATACAGGTGCAAGCTTGTCCATCCTATTTTTGTGCATAGCTTGCAGTTGTTAATGAAGAGAAGGAAAGGGAAAAGTAAAGGGTGGAAGGAAGAAGAGAAGGAAAAGAGAAAAGAAGAGGAGTAAAATTGAGAAAATATCTACAGTGGAAAAGAAGAAAGCTCAGCTGATCTTCATTCTAGGCTTAACTCTCTATTGCCTAGGAAATGTTAAAAAGTGTTCACCAGCAAAGAAAGCTTGGAACTGAACCTCAGAGGCTTCAAAAAAATCCTTCAAGGAAAGAAACAGATGTTAGCTGTCTAACATCTTTCATTGTAAGGCATGTCCTTTAAGGGGTTGGGGTGGCAGGGGGGGTGTTGTTTTGTTTTTGGGGGATTTTTTACCAAGCATTAGTTTCTGAGTTTGAAAGTACATTTCTAATTTTTGTTTGGTTGCTCTTCTAAGGTCCCCAATCCTGATCATTTTCAGTTTGCTAAATATAGACCATCCCTCCTGTGACTACTCTGATAGCCATCTGCCAATACTGTAGTTGGAGCTCCTCAGCTTAGGTTTTGCAGCAAGCAAAATGTATTACAACATGGAGTATTCTAATTTTGCTTTTTGCCTACTTGTAGATTGCCAGTTCCTTGCCTATTTGTAGCTTTCCAGTAATTGTCGCTTCCCATTCAGAAAAACACCACAAACTAAACAATGCAAAACATATCAGAAATGGTTTTTTCCCATGTGTTTAGAGCAGAACAAATATATAAGATCTCTGGTGGTCTACATAGCTCTAGTGTGAACTTTTTTCATTCAATTTGTGGTTTTGAAATTTTCACAAACCAGACTGTCCTGGTTTTGACTGATGCAGATGTGATTTTCTCCATAAGAGCTGGTACACAGCACTGTGTGTTATGTATTCAGGATGAAAAAAATGTTGCTAACACCCTGATGATTTGGCTGTTGCTGCATAGTTCTCACCCTAAGTCCAGGACTTCTCATTGATTCGTTCAGTGCCAGTGAGGAGCTGCGCAAAAAGCTGTGAGAGAGCATGGTCAGGACAGGTAACACAAACTGGCTAAAGGGATATTCCATGCAATATGAACAGGGGGAGTCACCTGGAAGGGGACAGGCAGTTGTTCAGGGTTGGGCTGGGTATTGGTCAGTGGTGATGTGCAGTTCAATAGTGTGTCTTGTTTCTTCCAGGTTTGGTTACTATCTCTCATTCTTCTTCTTATTGTTAATACTGCTATTATTTTCTTTATTATCATCATCATCATTGTCATCATATTCAGTATTACTATAGTATTTTATTTCCATTATTAAATAGCTCTTGACAAGGTTTACATTTCCTTTCCAATTCTCTCTACTGAGAGGGTAGGTGGGGGAGTGAGCAACTGGTCCTTACCTGCTGTCTAGGATTAAACTGCAACACAGGCTCTGCATGCCAGTGTGAGGTATTTAGAGTGGAACGCTTACCTCATGTGTTGCAGAATAGAGAAATCTGTCTAGATCCAAGTATGACCTTTGCTTCTTCAGAACAGTGTAAAATTACTACTACTGTCATTCTTAATATGGTCTGTAGTAATGTCCAGATTCTATTCTGCAGAAATAAAACTAGCTAGTGAGCACTAGGTACGCAGTGTGGTTTACGTTACTTTCCTTGTATTGCCTCCTGCTTCGTAATTTAAGTAGTGTAAGAGGTCTCAAGTCCATTTATAAACCAAACCTGTAAACTCATGAAATAATGAAATCAAATTTGCCTGATGTAGTCTGTTGTCCAAAGAAATATTGGTCATGAGCTGGATGTTTTAGCATGTCTCCTGCTTTTTTTTGTTTTTGTTTCTGACTTCAGTGAAATATTAGTATATATCTAGTAATCTCAAATTCTGCACTATATTCCAAGACATATTGAAAAAGACTGTCAAAAATTCTCGGGTTTTCAGAATTCTTAGGTGAAATATTTTAAGTAATAATTACTTTAAATTGCCCTTCAAATATTTTTCAACCTCTGCCTTGGTTACTAATTTACTGGCATATATTATTTTTCTCATATAATACAAGCCTGCAATAAAGGAGTTTTCATTCAAATTTACCACAGCATAAAGCTGGGGGGGAAAAAGTGCATTAAAAATCAGTTAAAAATCATAATGTTATTGACATCTGAGATCTCTTCTAAAGAAATAGTACAGTATTTAGTGAGAACATGTGGAAAGAATTGTATCTTTTCAGAAAGAGGATGAGGAATAACTGACTCTTTACTAGTCCTCTACAGAAAAAGCTCGTGTGTATTGTGGATAGTAAACTGATTATGAGTCAACAATTCTCTGCTATGGAAATAAAGTCAGACATAATTTGGACCTATATGTTAAGCATTTTAATCTTAAGAGCACATAAAATCCTTCTTCTCTAGAGAAGAAATGTTATCAAACATGCTGTTTGATAGACATAACTTAATAAAATGTCAGCTAAGTGGTGTGATCAAGGATACCAGTAAAAGTCTATTATAAATATTATAAAATATTTCCAGAAGGACAGAAAGATCTAGGTCTGTTCATTTAAAAAAAATGCTATACAGGAAAACAGTAGCAATTTACAAGTGTATAAAGAAATGTTGTAACAAACGAGAAAAAGATCAGTTTCCCACAGCCACGTTGGCTCAGGTAAGACAAAACCTGTGTATACTGCACAAATAAAGAGTTTAACATGGGGTAATAGTCTGTCTCAGTAAGTGCTGTGAAGGACTGAAACAGTTTTATTTTATTGGAGAGGATCTTTATTCTTTATCACTAGACAGAGATTAGGCACTAGTCATGTAGAGTATAATATGGAGAGAAGGTTTTTACAGAGCAAAGCTTTCCAGTTCTCAGCCACAGTAGGATTTCCTTTAGTAAAAGGTTCACAAGGACAACACGTTGTTTCTGATGGCATTTCAAAAAGTTTTTCAAATCCTCACTTGTTTTTAACCATTCCATAGTTGTATCACAGGCCAATGCTTGCTGCAATGCAAGGTAACAAGATGGCATTGTTACATATATATTTCCTGTTTGTGTAGTAAAGCTCATAAAACCTCCAAATAAATGCTAGATCACCTTCCATCCTCCAAGGCAGCCATAATGCATATCAAATTTGGTCACACTCTTTAATTCAGTCTCACTCAGTTTGAAAAAGTGTGAGGCCTGTTTCCAGGGTGTTGCATGAACTGTTGTTAAGGTGTATAGAAGACCGTGTGAAGTTGACTGAAGACTACAAGTCTAAGCCTGTGTGCCTTCAACAGTGTGATTTTTTTTTTTTTTTTTAAATAATGGAGAAATCTCTAAAATCTTGCCTACTGTAGAAACAGAAATTTCTCTAATGTGACTTGAATTTCCTCAAGAACTAATGACTACCATCTCAAATGTTACCCATGATAAGCTTAGCTTAGAAATATTACCCTTTCCATATGATTTTCTCCACATCCCTTCGTAGAAACATAAGCTTTTCTCTTAAAAAAAACCCAAACAAACAAACAAACAAACAAAAAACACCAAAAAACCAAAAAACAAAAAAAACCCAAAACAAAACAAAAAAACCCAAACCAAAACAAAGAAAAACCACCAAGCAACAACAACAATGAAAACCTCAAAAACCCAAACAAACAGAAAATACCACAAACAAACAAACAAACAAACAAACAAATAAACAAACAAACAAACCCTAACCAAAACAAAACACACATACACGTGCCAAAAAAACCCCCACAAAAAACAAACAAACAAACAAACCCAAAAAACACATACACCAAAAATGTCCACTTTTCTTTCCCTGTCAGGGGAGTGGAAAAATACAACAGAGAATTAGAACAGTTTAAAAAAATACTTCCCTTAAAGATGTTAAGGGACTGGAATAGATTGCCCAGAGAAGCTGTGGTTGCTCCATCCCTGGAAACCAAGACCAGGTTGGATAAGGTTTGGAGCAACCAGATCTAATGGAAGGTATCCCTGCCCATGGCAGTGCAATTGGAACAAGATGAACTTTAAGATCCCTTCCATTGAAAACCATTGTAGTTCTCTGTGAATATTTTGTCATATTGTTGTTTAATGTATTTGTGGAAAAGGATAACTGCTACAACATAAAAGAAAGAAGAGTGGAACTCCATAATCTGATCACGTTGATTCATCAGCTTGAATAGGCTTTGACACTGCAAGAGCCACTATGTTTATCTCCTTGGAGGGTTTGTCCACCACTGACTTGGTATCAAACAGTTGTTAAACCCATTGTTTTCCTGAGTGCCATTTTGTGTAAATACATATTACTCTCATTTTACTGTAAAGCTCAGTGTCTCAGAACACCAGATAAGGACACTTGAAGTTGTTTGCAAATTTAGTCTTTTATATTTTCAAGATAAAGTTGAAAGAGATTGTCTTTGGAATGCAAGACTATGCATTAATGGAATGAAACTGGTTTACCACATTGAGCAATTTTAAAATTTTACCATTTTAAATCTTTGTTGCTCAGATGCAACAAAAAATGTCAGTCCTTCCATTTTTTTAACAATTGTTATTTCCTTAGCAATGTATCTTGTTATTTATTTTTGTTTTCCTTTTTTAATATTTTATAATTGTGCTAACAGCAGTTTTAATACACATCTCGTCAGTTGTTTCTTGTGTTTTCTTTAAAAGTATTAGAAAAAAACCCAAAACAACAACAACAAAAAAGAATGGCCTTCCATATCATATGTAGCTGAAATACCTCTCCAGATTTTAGGAAGTGTGATGTTTTAAGAGATCACAGAAGACTTTACAAAAACAATTGAACTGTCAGATAACATGCTTCACCTCCTTGAGAAGAATCTGGTTTAACAGATTTGAGAGGGAAAAAAGGAAAATCAAGGTAAAGCACTGATTCTGACTGGCCAATAAATGAGGTAATTTTTATCAATGTAGAAAATTTATTTAAATGTATATGACTTTCTGAAGTTACGTATTTTCCAAGGGAAAAGATACGTCTTAATTTCCCCTAATCTTTCAGGGTTTTTTTTGTATTTGAAAGTATCAATTTAAATTAAATGAACACCTCCAGTAGTCATCAGTGAGACAACTATGTTAAACTATATATTAAAGCTATTTCTCACAATTCTAGGCCTGAATAAACCAATATGTATAATAAATGTCTTATTAATTTGTATTGAAGGAAAAATAGCTGATTAGTTTCAATATTATGTTTTTTTTCTAGTTGTAAAATAATTAACAAATTATTGCATACTAGTATGGAATTATGCCTTTGAGGAGAGGCATACTAAAGACATTTCTAAATTTATTTTTAGCCTCTTTCATAGAACAGACCTTTCACAGCAACAGGCATGCACAGAGCTTTTGAAAATGTGCTTTATGTTCTGTTCTGTTCGAAAAATTTGAGATGGAAAAAAAATACTGTTTAAAGTGACACCATGCATGAAGCAGGAGACTGAGAGGATAGAAGGGAAACTCTTGAAGATGATGAAATTGAATGAGTTTAGATAGGAGAAGTACAAGAGAAACAACCAACTGGAGTACCTTACTGTCAAAGATTGATCTGATTATAAGAGATACTTCTGCCCAAATTAAGGTGTGAGACCATACACTGAAGTCAGTAGTACAGATTTAACAGTAAATGTGAGGTAGAGAGATAGAGAAAAATAGGAAGGTGTGGGGAATGGGGATAAGGAGGTAAGAAATAGAGTGAGAGATTAAGCAGAATATAAAAAGATGTCATATTCACCACATGAATTCTTGCAGCATCCTGCTGGTCCTTCTACACCCTGGTCTTCATGGTAGGGGTCTCCTTGTTGCTCACCTGGAGGTACCACTTTATGCAGCCTGAGTCTGGGGTATCCACAGGGCACAGATGCCATTTCCACAACTTTCACTGACATGTGCATCTTTTCTCACAGTTTTCACTGTATTTTGTGTACTTTTTGTCCAGATAAGTTTTAAATCCCCACAGTCTGCATATCTGAATTTTGTCTGGTGTACTAATTCCAGATCTTAACCTTTGTTTAGGCCTAGAGTTAATGTCCTCCTATTTTGCCATCTGTGCTTATCTCAAATTCCATTGTGGTGGCTTATCTTATGGGAATAGTGACTTGAGATAGGTAACTGCATTCTTTAAGCCCTCACACCACCCCATGGCTCAAATACTGTCTTCCAGGGACTTTTCCTCAGTTCTTGGGTTATCCACAAATTGATGCGTACATAGAAAAGACAAAGGAGAAAAGACAGAAACAATGGAAGTAATAATGCCAGTAATGATAAAATATGCAACAGCTATTCCAATTATTAAATATGCAAATCGAATTGTAATCATCAACTCAATTCTCAGTAGCTACAGCTCCCAGTTTGTGAGTCACAAAGATTAGAATATGGACTTTAGCCAGGTATTGGGGCTAATTTCCTGAAGCCAATCTTAGGGTTAGAGTGATTGGAAAAGTTCTGATGTCTGAATAGCCATTTCTTTCACTTGGGCTTTTTCAGTTGATGACATTGCATTGTGAATGGTAACAATACATTCTGTTTCAGTAAGATTTAACATATACCCCTCATACCTTTAATAGAAACATGTCTAGCACCAACTGACTTTGTAAAATCATTTTTGACACTGGTTGGAATTGCATGTTGAGATCTCTAACTCATATCTGGTCCATCACTGAAGACATGTATCTGCCACATAGTATTTCCTAGGACCCACTGGTGCTGTGTAAAAATTACCTTAAACCTAAACCCTGTCTTTGCCCCACTGTATCTGGGGGACATATATTACTGATCCATTCTCAGCTTTACTCAGGAGAAGTAAGTTCCTGTCATGTCCTTCCCACTGATGAATAGTGAAAGTCACAATTTGGGCAAATGGATGGGACCACTATCCTGCACCTTAGACCAGCATGCGGAGTTAGACTCACTCGTGTTTCTTCAGAATATCCTCAAACTAATCCAAGTGATGAGCTGTGTGACTTGTCTTTCAAGTTCAGGTGTCTATCAAGTACATTTGGGGCTTGAAATTAACCGTAGAGTTACACAGCAAGTGTTGATTTTAAATTCCATACAGGGGTATCCCAAACAAATACACATGTGAAGTATTACAGTGTGTATTTTCTCAGTCAGCCAAGACTCAAGAGGATGATTAGGTCTGGCAGCACAATTGATTACCTTTGCACACTGGAACAAGTGTGAATGGGCTTGTTGAGGATGTGTTTTCACGTACTTTAAAGGTGTTGCGTTGTGTGGCAACAGCGACCATCGTCCAGGGAGGTTACAACCACTGGCAGGAAAACTGAGACAAATCTTTGTCGCACGAGAATCCATTTATGCTCCCCCTACCTGGGCTGGGGAGCGGGTGAGAGCGAAGAGGGGTGAAGACGAAGAGGGTGAGCAGGGGCAGGCTTGTGGATTTTATTGGGTGTTTTAGGGGAGGAGGCTTAGGTTTAGGTCAAAGGGGGGAAATCAGATTTCAGCCTCCTCAATACAGGACTCCACAAAAGGCTTCAAAATAGGGTTCTCTCTCAACCATATCAATATATAATAAGAGGAATTATGTAGATAATAACAGAATTGCAGAATATTCTGACTTTGAAGGGACCCACACTCTTACTCGCACTGGGTAATTCTAGACACCATGAGAAATTAAGTTTTAGCACAAAGTTCTCATACAAAATACAAAAGATTTCTCATATAAAATAGGTTCTTATATAAAAAGGTTTTCAGACAAGCACATCTTTAAATTGAGTCTCTACTCTCTTCTCCAGAGAACAGATTAAAACTCTGTTGTGATTTAATTTTGATACAAAACAAAAGCTATGGCTACTGTTGGTGGGGTCATAAGTGAAATTAATTCCCTTTCAAATTTAGTTGTTTTTTTCTCTCTTATTTTTCTTTTATTGTTATTATTTCTTTATTTTCAGTGGGCAAATTGCTCTCATTACATTCCTTTGCAATTACTGCTACAGGAAATTGGAAGTTGGAAGCATGTGTGGTCCACAGTATACTATAGTTGCCACATTCATTAGAGTAGATGAAAAGATGTGAGGTGAGGTTAAAATATTCTCTTAGGACACATGCTAGGAAACTTAACAGTAGACCTGACATATTAATATGAGAATACAAGTATTTTCAAAAACATTTACAGGTCTTGACAACTGGTAAAAAGCTTTTCTGGATTTTATCCATGACCGATTTTCAGTCCATGGCTGCCCATCATTCTAATTTAGGAAGGGGGACTCAATCGTTTCCCATGTAATATTTTCTTTTGTTTTGTTAAGATAGTTTAGTTTATTTATTAATATTTCTGATGTTTCTGAAAAAAATTGTGAAGTCATGATTAAAAAAAGCCTTCTGGGGCAGAACTCGGAAGGTTAATACATGTTTGTGTGATTCCAATATGCATAAATTCTTGTACCAACTCTCATGCTAAATTTGGTTGAATTTTCTAATTCTTAATTGGTTGAAATAAAAGAATAATCCATAAGATAAGTGAAAGCTTTACCCACACCATTTGTTTTTTCAGTAAAAAGATAAACTCGGCAAAAATCAAACTAACAATACATTAAGTGGTTTTTCTTATATAATCTTACTAATATTTGGTCTCCCAACAAGTTCCTGTCAATGAAAACGCAAACAAGTCACAAAACTTGATAAACTGAAAATACAAGCAATTATGGGTGCTAGTTAAATGTTCCATCAGTTTCTGTTATCAGCTTTCTATAAAAAGGTGCTTATCTCAAGTTCCTGTTGTGATGACTTTTCTTATGGGGATTGTGTTTTGAAACATGCAATTGCATTCTTTAAGTCCTCAACAAAGTTAACAGAGAAATTTATAGCAATCGAAACAAAATTAGCTATCAACAAAGTCAGTGGGCAAAACAGTCATCAGCACAGAACCAAAGTTGGACCCTCCAGTCAGATAACAATAGTCAGGAAGGGCAAGACTTGTGACATCTTTGGACAAAAGCTAAATAGTTGTCTTTTTGATGCTAGAAGAGACCTTTTTTTTGCTAGAAGGCAAAAATTCTAAAATGAGTAAGGGAAAAAATAGACATTTTGATAAAAGGAAGTGTTACTAGGGAATCATGGAATCTTTGTAATAAAATGGGAACCTCATTTTATTAGAAGAAAGAGAAGCTAACAGTGTCAGTTTTCTGGGTTTTCTACATTTTTGGGGGGTTTTTTTGATTTTTTCCCCCCCTTTCTTTCTTGCAGAAGGCAGTATTTCAATGGATAGATTTTTTGGGTTGGTTAGCTGATTGGTTGGTTGTTTAGTTGGGTTTTTTTGCTATCACTCAAATTCAAAACAAAACAAAAAAACTTGCAGAAATCTTAAAAAAAAAAAAAGAAAAGAAAAAAAAAGAACTTGCTGGAAGGCTATCGTGCAGAAAATAGTGCTCATCGTCAGACAAATAAGGTTTGTGGGATATTTTTTAATATTCCTATCCATTGCTAGGAATATACAATACACAGTAGTTCCATGTGGCAAATACGTCATGGTAATGGAATAATAGCTGTGTACCTAGTATTAAGTATAATAAATAATTGCAGTTGGTCCCTATGTTTTCCATTATAAAATATATCTGTCAACACATATCATCATATTACTGTATAGAAATAAATCTTACAGGATGATGTGGTTGTCATTGACTTGGACACCTTTGCTTCAAGAAAAAAATCCAAAGTAATGTGAAGATTGTGAAGATTAACATGGCTTTGCATATTTCTTAACATAACTTCAGTGTATTTTTTAGAGCAAGTACCTGGGTATTATTAAAAGTGATCCATCTCTGTAGGTTTTCATTTTTATGCAGCTTTCATTAACTAAATATAAAGACGTATTCACAATAAAGTTTCAAGAAACTCTGGTAGTTTTTTAGAGTATATATTATCTTTGAAATACAAAAATGCATCAAGCTGAAAAAAATACAGATTTCAGAACATAAATATGATTTTATAGAAGACTTCTTGTGCTCTTGTCTTCAGTTTTAAAGCAGCATAGGTTGTGATAATATGATTTAATTTCTTAATGCTAATTGAGCCAACTCAAGAATGCATTTGGGGAACAAAAATAATTTTCATACCCAAGAAATAATAAAAATTAGAAAGATGAAATGAATGGGATGTTGTGTCCCATATCAAGATCTTAACATGTTGAGAGCATGTCAAGGGAGGTGATCCTTGCCCTCTGCTCAGCACTCATGAAGTCACACCTGACCAAACCCAGAGGGTTTATCCAACCAGGTATGTCAGTGAAATAGGTACCTAGGCCTCTCTCAGGCATATGTCAGCATCAACAGTAAGCTTACTTAGAGGACCTGATCTGAGAAAGAGAAGGGCTAGGTAAGTTACACCATCTTGACAGGAATAGCAGTGACTGCATAATCTCTAGACATCCTGACTCTCGTGCCTTCCCTTGGGCTGCTCTGTTATGCATCATCTCCAGAGTAGGTCAATGGCTGTAAAGAACATACTGGTCTCCAGGGAGAGTACAGAAAACCCTGATCTCTCATATCCCTGAGAGCTCTCTTTAACTATCATCTCCATTTTTTTCAAGTCATCTTCATATATGCATAATTTGACTCTTTCAGGGGTAATTCATGTTTCTGACACATCTTTAAAAATAATTGTAACTTAAATAAATGAAAAGGGCAAGAAGACACCAAATAATCAGGAGGAAAAAAGTGGGGTGGGAGTGAGCATTTGGCCTCTATGAGCAAAGGACACGTAATTTCCAACAACTTGAGATGGAATAGTTACGTTGTATTTAGGACTCATTCATTTATTTTAAAATATATATTTTTCAAAATTTAATTTGTGCTTTCAGGAACTAAGTGTAGAAAATTGAGAAATGTCCTTTTAGAAATTGGTGACTAAGAATGATCACTTTAAATGAATATAGAAGCATGTAGTTTGTTAAAATATCATTTTTTTCATTGCAAGTTTAAATTTTTCCAACATTGTTTAGGCTAAACATAATATGCATACTGTAAGAGCAAAAGCTATACTCTTAAGATAAGATGATAAGAACCAGCAGAACACAAAGGAACCTATCAGGGTTACTCTGGGGACAGAGTATTGTAGTTTGTAAAGCACACCTTTTTTCAAAAATATTTGTTTCTATGTTTTATTTACAGCTTTCAAGTGTCTCTTATGCTTATGAACAGCATTTTCTTTTCCATTTTTTCCATCAGGTGTTTCATTCCAAATGCCTATGCTGCTCTCTTTACTGCTGCTCTGGTGCCATTAATGTGCCTAGTGGTGGTTTTTGTGGTGTTCATCCATGCCTACCAGGTGACTCCTCAATGGAAGGCATATGACGATATTTTCAGAGGAAGAACAAATGCATCAGGTATGATTTGTTGGCTACCTCTATGCAAACAAGTTGTACTTTTGAATGGTACAGACTGTTCTTGCCCGTTCAGAGAACCCCACCTGAAACCGTGGCTTGGTAGATACCTATTCACTTAGTTTAAGGTTAAGCCTGCTAGTGTCCCTTTGAAGTCTGTGAAACTACTTTGATGATCAAAGCTATGCAGATGCTCAAGGGTCTGAGGAGGATAAAAATAAGTGAATCCTAGGACAAGAAATTAGTATCACTGGCTTTGTGACTAAGTTTAGTCAACTAAAGTGAACAGAGATAAAACAAAGCACTGCCCTGCTTGGAACACTGCGTCCCATGCTAGATTTTGGCTGGGGGTACTGAACTTCCTGTCTCAGGGAGGGCTGGGGCTGCTCAGGTGCAATGGTTGCCCACTTGCAGAGCATGATCACCTATGGATACCGTCTGTACTCGCTGCTCAACCCCAGGTGACTGGCACAGCTTTGGTTCCTGTGTTTTGCAGTGTATTTGGTGGCCGTAAAGCCATGCACAGGGTGCTCTGTGCACTGGACTGTTTGGAGTTAATGCCTCTGTTTTGATATTTCCTATCCTACTTGCAACTGAAACGTGCTTGAAAGGAAAGATCTGTCTTGTGCAAAACAGGAAGTTTCAGTCAGCCTTCTCTGTCGGAACAATTTCAGCTATAACAATGTTCCCAAAATAAAGTTGCAGCAGTTTAGACCAGTACTGTAATAATAATAGGACACTCTGTGGGAAGCTTAGAATATTTCTCTTGTCTTCACTGTATTTTGTAAAAAGAAAAGGAGTTTTATAACTGAGTGCAAATAATTTTTTGATATTTGGGTTATAGAGATATATGCTTTTCTTGAGAAAATGATAATAAATATAAAGCATTTATAATCTGGACATTTCTGCAAATATTTCTGTCCTTTTTAATGACACAATGTTAGCTTGCCTAATATCTGTATGAATTTGTGTAGGTCTGATGATATTCAAGATCTTAGTTACACTCTTTCATTTCTCTCTGCTATAAATGCACAGAGGTGGCTCCTCTTGTCCGTTTTTCAGCTAGTTTATTTATAATTAACTTTTTGGGGGGTATCTCCGAGGATCTTCCTTAATAATATGTTGAGAGTTAAGGCTTGTCTCAGAGCAGTTATACTAAAGGAAAAAAGCAAACTGAATATTGAAATAACACCATAAATAAAGTTACCATGCAAAATGGCAGAGAGCACTAATAGAAGTTATAATTACATGACATAAAGACATAAAATAGTAGGATTGAAACAAATCTTTGATTTAGCATAAGATTCAGGGTGTTTTCTTTATTCAATAGAATCTAGAAAATAGGGTGGAGAATGCCAAAATCTCAGAAGAAAAAAAAAAAAAAAAAAAAAATCAGGACGAGAAAAGCTTAGTAAGATCCCTACTTTCTTTTTTTTATTATTTTTCTTTTTAAGTCAATTGTAACTTTTACTGCTTGTGCACCTGCAAGGCAAATTGCTGTTTTGCTACCAAAGAGCTTTTGTAAGTACAAATTAAATGCTCCATGCAGCAACAGTGAGAGCAGGTTGGAGAGAGGCTCTTTCACAGAGGAAAATGAGCTGTCTCCTGCAATTTATGGTGGCTGTAATTGTATAAGGGATTTTTGTGTGGCTGTGTGTATGAATTAAGGTTCTAGAGAGAAAATATTGTGATTTCTGTAACATTGCGTACATAACAGAGTACTAACTGTTGACTAAAGGCATCTGACTTTTTTGACTGAATACTACCACCGCCTTCTGAAATTAAAGGCGGTGGTAGTATATTGCACACATATTACAGTTTTTACCGTCTTCTGGGTATATTGTGCTTATAAGATATCTGCAAGGGCACCTTGCAGGTATGAGGCCCAGTATCACTTACAAATCTTGAATCCTGAGGTTCACTCAGCTGACTCTAATCTTCTTATAAAATTTCTGGGAGCAGCTCCTCTCCCATTATTGTAGCCATGTAAATGGCTGCTTTGGGAAACAATATTTTTCACATCAGTAAATTTGTCTTCAATCAGTTTCATGATGCTATTTTACTTTTGAAACATAGAGGAGGTCTTTGATTATACCTGCACCAAGTTCTGGCTTATAAGATGCTATGTGTTAGGAAGGTCTTTCGGCAATGTTGCCTCTTTAAGTTGCACAGACATACATTATTTTTTCTTATGGCAATGAATATGCCAGGCTTTCTCTATGTTTCATCCAAAACCAGAGGAAAGGTGGAGCCATCAAGCAACAGTTTATCCATGCCTAAGGCCTTAGAGAATACAAGACAATGACATCAGTTGCTCTTCCCTTTTCTATTAATACAGTCACTCCAATATAGAAGGCCACCACATTATTCTTCTTTAGCTATTAGAATAAATTCTATAAACTTTGTAGAACATCTTGCTCAACTTAGGTAGAAGCATGGCGTTTTTCCTCTGTCCTAGGAGCATAGTTTGTTGCTACCCACACTAAAGGAGACTCTTGTGTATTTTTTCTTTCCCAAGAGCAGAATAACAATGCTGTGTTTCACCATACGTGCCTAAAAGAACACATCTGGTAGCTGCAAAGAGGATCCATTCGTAGACAGATAAATATTTTCTTGGAAAACTATAGAATTGAATGGTTTATTACTTTTATTTATACACAGATGCTCATTTTTAATTGTACTTTTCTGTCATGCATATATTCTTCCTATTCCTCTGGGTTTGTCCTGGGTACCCTTAAGTAAATTCTCATCTCTCATACTCTAATCTGGTAGTTTCAAGAAAATACCACGGCCCAAAGACAGCTAGCCCAGCAAAAATCTGCTTTTAGTAATTGTTGTCAATTCTTTTTGCAGTGGTCTATGATCTTCACAGAAAGTGTTTACTTGTGACTAGGCTATCACTATAAAAGAATATGATAAAATGAGGTTGTAGTGTAGAATAAACACAAGTGAATAGGGTTTGCCAAGTCTTAATTTGAGCAATATGCACACTTAACATTACCCTGTCTGGAGCACCAAATACGTAAGTTTGCCCTCTCATGCTCTTTTTTACTGCTCCAGAATTGCTCTGCTACTGGTTGTGTTGGTTTACATGGTGATTGATAACAGTTTGCTTAGCTCAGGGAATTTTCCTCAACAGTAGACGTCTCAAGAAAGGGCAGTGGGAGAGTCAGGAATTAGTTATCTCTTAGAGCAGTCAGCTCCTCCTTCGCAAAAGTGAATCTTGGAAAAAAAAGTGTGAAAGGTTGAAAAAACTGTGAAAGCTGATTTTCAAGGAATGCTAGCTCTACCTCTAGTGTAGTCATTTGGAGATAGGCATTGAGTCTGCTTAAAAAGAGTTTTCATTTTGTACTCATTGTTTGCCAGACTTTCAGCAAACGTTCTGTTGGCTGACTGTCCTCCTATATATAGATACTACCTTCTCCAAAGTTAGCCTTGACAGGACCCAAGTCAGAAGCATTCATTGGACAAACAGCAGTTGGGTTAAGTAATATTTAAGTTTTCGTCCTAGGGCACAGTTGGCCCTCCTGGCTGCCAGGGCACTGCTGGCTCATGTTCAACTTTCCATCAACCAGGACTCCCCTGTCTCTTTCCATGGCGCTGCTTTCCAGCATCTCAGTCCGCTGTCTGTCCATACATCCAGGCTTGCCCCATCCCAGGAGCAGAATCTGACACTTTCCCCAGTTGAACCCCAGTTGAACTTTATATCGTTGGTGATTGCCCATTCTTGGGATTTGCTGAGATCTCTCTGCAGGGCCTCCCCGCCTTCCAAGGAGTCAACAGCTCCTCCAACATTTAACAATAATATGTGAACTTACCATCCCTTCCGGTCCTGTGTCCAAGTCATTTATGAAGATGTTGAAGAGCACAGGGTTGAGGATGGAGCCCTGTGAATACCCACTAGTGACAGGTCCTAATATGCAATTGCAGAAAATTAATAGTAACAGGACAGCAATCCAGTATAAATGGTTTTATTATCTGTTTGCTAACCTTTCATAATTTCACAAAAAGATTTAAAAATGTAACAGAACTACTTGACTTTTTTATAATTGTAAATAGATGTTTCATTTATTGAATGAATCTTGAACTGACATAATTTACAAGCCCTACTCATAAATATGCAGTACAACTTACCTGAATCAGATATCATAATAGTAAAAGTGACAGAATAAATGTAAAGATTAAAACTTTATGTTGCCAAAATAGAACTTAATGAAGAATGCCTTGGGTATTTAGTTGTAAAATTTTAACTACCTACTTTCATCTTCCTTCATATAAATTTCTTAATATAATATCATAGAGTGGTTTGGGTTGGAAGAGACCTTAAATATCATCTAATTCCAGTCTCTAAATATATTTATTGTGTTAGCAACTCCTAGTCACAACAGAACATGCTGAATTGTCTGCCTACACCTACTACTATCTGATGTTCTCAAAAAACAAATAAACCCACAGAATGCAAGTGCAGGACATTCCAAACATACTTCTGTGCTCAGGAAATAATGCTGAGGATAGGGCTTTTGATTTCAAGTGAGAATGTATGTCTAACCATGTAGTAGCATGTCTTCCCTAAACTGTAAGATAGATGCTAAAGTCTTTATCTCGAATCATAAGATAAATATCATGTATCCAAGAGAATCAAAGGAATAGTGAATTGCAAGAATGCTTTCATCTTAAAATGGCAACATGCATCTATAAATCAAGAGCCAGATGTTGGCTACTTCTGAACTGAGAGTTATGGACAGTATTCATCACACACACTGGATATAATATTTTAGTCTTCATAGCGGTCCAGGAGATTTTTGGTTTGGTTTGGTTTGGGTTTTGGGTTTGGTTTTGTTTTTTTTTTAGGAGAAAAACAAATCTTTGCCTTCAATATACAAATACTGCTAAGACAAAATATACAAGCATAATTAGAAGCTGAAATAAAGAATTAACATCTGAATAAGGTAATAACATAAAGGCATCAACTTCACTCGTGTAATTTATGTTGCTTGCACTATGCTTCACACATCCAAATTAGCTGTTTTCCTTTGAAGAAATCTGTAGAGGCAAGCTCATGTACATGAGATGTGACTGCACAATTGCAAATTTAGCACTCATTTAATATTTTGGAACGGTGCATATAAATAATTTTGTTATATGGAAGTAAGTAGGCTCATATTTTTCTTTACTCTTTTGATTTGGGCTCTTCTGGAATTTGCCATGTTCCCTGCAAAACGCTAATAGCATAAGCTATGATAAAATGCCCTTTTTCTTTTCATTTTATTATAACCCAAGGTGTCTTAAAGATGTATGTGAAAGTTTGCCAGAACTCTGAGATTTAATGCAAAGGTTAGAGTGGCTAGTCTTTTATGATTTTTGAAGCAGTAATGTATTTATTATGCTTAATAAGACATGTGCTTTACTTTTAGAAAGTACCTTTAATTTCAAAACTTTCCTTGCCACAAGGCTCAGCAGATCAAAAAATATAAATTAACAAAAAAATAATATTTTGACATGTTTTGTACTTCCTATTTCTACAAACTATCAATGAACTTCCCCCCCCCCCCCCCCCCCCCCCCCCCCCCCAGTTTAATTTCATTTCATGGAGCTACTAGCTTTCTGGTCTTCATTATCTCACACTGTGAAATTCTGTTTTGGTTTTGGTTTTGGTTTTTTGGCGTTTGTTTGTTTGTTTGTTTGTTTGTTTGTTTGTTTTTTGGTCACAAAATCTTGCTACAAAACTCCTCTCCTTTTTTACTGCAATAGTCAAAAACTATTGCAAACAGAGCCAGAAGGATTTTGAACATTGTTATTCAAGCTTATTTAAAAATAAAAAAAAGAGGTTTTGTGGCATTTTTCTATTTACATTGCTAAGTTTAACTGGTGACTTCTTAAGCAATAGCCTGTAAATATTTTACTAATTTAGGTCTCACAAATTGTTGAAATTCTGTGAAGCAACACACTCTCCCCAGTCATCTGGGAAAAAATGTTTATAAAGATCTTTCAGGTTTTGCTTCATGTTTAGCTAAGAACTGTTAAAAACAATTAAAGTTGCATTATCAGTTGCAATTTACCAGCCTAAGGAGAAGACACATAGTAATTCTAGGTAAGTATTTAGAGGTAAACTTGGAAGATAATTAAAGCTGTATTATTCAATTGCTTCTTTTATGGAATTTCTTACATGTAAAAAAAAAAAAAAGGAAAATAAAGATAGAAAAAGACATAATATGAACGAACACAGTGGTGAGAATACAGACATTTCAATACATTATGAAAGCATCGTTCATCCTTAATTTTCCACAGTTAAATGATACAGATATTTTCTGCAAAGCCACATTCTGCAATTTACTTAAAAGCATTAATATTATGTAATAATATTCAGTTTTCTTAATTTCTGTTTGTTTCACCATTTTTCATTGCTCAGACTTGTTCTAGGGAAGGGAAGGTGCGGGAAGGTGCGGGAAAGGAAGGTGTGGGAAGGTGCGGGAAGGTGCGGGAAGGTGCGGGAAGGTGCGGGAAGGTGCGGGAAGGGAAGGTGCGGGAAGGGAAGGTGCGGGAAGGTGCGGGAAGGTGCGGGAAGGTGCGGGAAGGTGCGGGAAGGTGCGGGAAGGTGCGGGAAGGGAAGGTGCGGGAAGGTGCGGGAAGGTGCGGGAAGGTGCGGGAAGGTGCGGGAAGGTGCGGGAAGGGAAGGGAAGGGAAGGGAAGGGAAGGGAAGGGAAGGGAAGGGAAGGGAAGGGAAGGGAAGGGAAGGGAAGGGAAGGGAAGGGAAGGGAAGGGAAGGGAAGGGAAGGGAAAAGCTAAAGTAAATTTTCTAAGTGCTCATCCATTGCTTTTCCTAACTTTTAAGAAAAAGGATCCTTATAACAAGAAGGTAATTTTCAAGAATTTTTCACTATGCACCATGAGCAGCTATTGACTTAAATTGTCTGGGTTGTTTTCTGTTACTTGTTCCCTGCCTGGTAAAATAGGTTGTATTAGGCAGCATCAAACCATTCATAGTCATAGGCACTACACAAGGATGAAAGGTTAACCATGGGAACTGTCACTTCATTAGTGAAGTTACAATGCCATATTTGAATCCACCTCAATTTTCAACTTTCTGTTAGATGAGCTATCAAAAGTGTGATAGTGCATTGTGGTGCAAGGCTCTTCCTCATCTTCTTGTTCATATTTACAGCTGCTTCCCCTTCTTTCTTCTTCCATGCTGCTCATCCTCCCAGTCTTTGATTACCAAGAGGCCACACGGCTCTTAGTGCTCTCAGATGCAGATGCCGTCAGACATCCCCTTCCCATGATTTCCAAAAGAGGTGTATCATGCATATGAGGGGAGTTGATGGACAGGATGCACTTGGTACTGATTTTTTTTTTTTTTTTTTGGCAGTGTCATCCTGTGTTCTGAAATTTAGTATCTATCAGCACTTTTCCAATCCTTTCAGGCACACAAATGTGACAAGTGTTGCAGTTTTCTCATTTCTGAAGGAGCATGCACAGGCTGACTGCAACCACAGTCCTGTGGGGCTCAAATTCTTTGTGGACATCAGTAAGCAGACTGCTTAGTGTAGTTTCCCCCACGAGATTAGATGACCGCCGATGGCAAAAGAAGAGTCTGACTCTCTGGCACCAGGTTGGATATTTCAGCTGTTATTCTCAAGTCCTGCTCCGGTTGCTGGAGACCTTTCCCAGTGCCTCGCCGAATCCTACAATGTTACTATAGAATTCCTTGCACTGATAATTCCTCTGAACTATCAAAGTTCAATACGTTTTTGAGAAAGAAAAGTCCCCTGAAGATTACTAAATAGGAAAAAAAGCCCTGTGTCTGGTTAGGGAAGCTCCTGAGTTGTAAATGGGAGAATTGTTGGGAGAAGTATCTTATTTGACCAACTTTTTTGGCTCTTCTTCAAGGCAAGGCCAGACAAACTTTTTATGTACCCAGCACAGTTCCTTTTAGGTCCTTGATGAGGTGATTAATTTTTTCCGTCATTCTCTTATTTTTCCTGGTTCACAAATTTTGTAATCTAATCCAAACCCATAATGAAAACATTGCAGCCTATTTTTCAAATTCTCAACGTCATTGTTTTTTTGTGAATCACTTACAAAATCTTATGTTCTCTCTAAGGACTTCCTTACTGTAGTAAACTACAATTTTACTAGCCTTAACAACTTATTACAATGTTCTGCAACCCTCAGAACAGAAAATTAGTCTTATAGATTAATAAGGAAATTATCTTTTCTCAGCAATGAGGAAGGAGTGGCAAATGGGATGCTTCCAGTTGTTTGGTAAATTGTGTGTATGCAATGTGCAAAACAATTTAACCTAGTTAAATATGAAGCTGGACTCTAGTAAGTTTTCAAGCTCTAAAAAACTGTAAATAGAGCTGCATAACCTGCATTTATCTGTATTGAATTTGTCAATTCCGTCAGTGTTTCTTAAGCTTATAGTAAGGAAAAGGGGAGATATTTCAAGGAAAGACAGGAACAATCAGAACAATGATATATGCATGCCTATATACATTTATATGTATTTAAGGAGTGTGTGGACTACCTTATGCTTAAATAAAATATTCCATCGTTCCTAGTATTAAAAAACTGTGCGATAATTGTACAAAAAATGTGTATCAGCATGGTTGGATTATATAATACCCAACAGAACTGCTTGTCACTGTCTCAGTTACATCATAGTAATGTTGAGTTGACTTCTCCACATCAGCCTTATCTAGTAAGGTTTATCCAAATACTCTAGAAGCAACTGCTTACACTTGAACGTAGAGTAAAAGTCATGTCAGTGAAGGTTCATCTGCTCAGAATAACCCTTTGAGGTTTCTTTGGGAGGGGGTTGTTTGTTTTACTTTCATATGAAGAAAACTACAAATAATTAGAATATTTTGGTCCATATCAAGCCTATTTATCAGCATTTTCCTTTGTGCAATTCTGATTTTACAAATGAAAAAGAATTGGTTGCTTATATTTTGATATGTTTGCTCTAATTATTGAGCTTTTGTTGGATCAAAATTCAACAAATAAGTATACAGAACTCAAACATCCAAGGTTTTAAATGCTGCAATATTTCAACTCTGTATTAGCTCTTTGCAATACTGAAAATGAGGCAATTGTTACAAATTAAGAAAAAACAGAACCATAAACTGTATCAATATACAGTATGTGGCAAAAAGCAGCTTTTTCTTGTTAAAATGTAATGTCTGTTTGACTTGGGGTATTGCCTATATTCAGAAGGCCCTTGCTATTTGTACAGTATTAAACAAAATGGCTAAAGGGCTCCTAAACTGCTGTTTCTGGAACAATGCCTGTCAAAAACACATCCCCACTCTTTGCTGATGCTGCGTAGTTAATGTGGAGAGGGGCAATGCCTGGCCAAGCACCTCTGCCCCTGAGGTGTGTAGCCCTGACAAACATGGACTTTGAATTCTGCTGCAAACGTGGTAACACAGGGGCTGGCACTTGTCGGTAGGAGAAACCTGTGGGGATGAAAACTAACTTTTGTTTTCCTTATTGCAAACTTTGTCCAGGCAGACATCTTCCTGCCAACGCTCCGTAAAACTTTTATGCTGTAGTAGGGAACATAAAATGGAGAGGTACATGTGCATCCTTAAATACAGATTCTGCACATATTTTTGCAGGTTACTGAAATTTACTGGTTCAAAGTCTATCTTAGGGGTCTCCTGGGCTGAGAGGAGGTTGTCACTCTAAATTTTATGAGGTCAGATGTCTGTGTTTGACTTGAAGGGGAAAATAACAACAAACCAAAGAATAAGCCATTATTATAATTTCCTACAACGTTGTAAGTGGCCAGAGCTGGGATTGTTTATGTATCCATATGCTGGGGTTTGACACCGGCTAGAAGTCCAGCATTCACAAAAACCCATTCACTCATTCTCCGCTGCTGTAGTTGAGCAGAGGAGGGGAAAAGACAAAAAATTAAAAAGTTCATGGGGATATAGGGTAAGGAGAGGATTAGGAGAAAACACTTAAAGGGCAAAATAGGCTCAAAATATAAAAGGTATAAAGAAAAAATATTAAGAAATTAAAATAGGATAGTGAGAACTAAATGAAACCTTTAGAACACCTTCCCTTCCTCCTCCCAAGCCCTCCCCTCCTTCCCACCAACAGTGCAAGGAGAGAAAACAGGGTGTTTTTAGCCAATTTGTCACTTCTAGAAATCTTTCAGTTTGCTTAGGGAGAGGCATCTCTTCTGTTACATTGTGGCATCTTTATCATGGAAAACAGTTCTCCATAACTTCTCTAATGTGGTTCTAATTTTCATAAGTAGCAGTCCCGCCTGACCTGCTGGAAGGTGAGTACCTCCCACGGACAAAGCAGTCTTTCCACAACTGTTTTCATGGGTCATTAGTTCATGGGGTTTAGTCTTTTAAGGATGCGCTGTTCTAGTTTGGAAGCAAGGATCCTCTATCTCTGGAGGCAAGGGTCTTCTCTCTCTGCTCAAGTTTCCCACTAGATTGCAGCTTTTCAGCATCCATGCGCTCCAGCATTAACACCTTTTCTCACAGGCTGCAAGTGGACCTCTGCATCCCCCCTAGCACGTCATGAATTACAGTTTGTTTGTTTATTGCGTTATAGTCCTCATCAAGGCTTCTAGAAGAATCTCAGCTCCAACATCCGAAGCACCTCCTGTCCCTCCCTCCTTCCACCGACCTTGGTGTCACCATGTTGTTCTCCTCACGTCTTCCCCTTTTCCTTCTCTCTGACTCAGGAGAGAATTGGTGTCCATAGGTTTGTTTGTTCTTGAGTTCTATCCATTGAAAAGTTCTCACAGGGTTTAGCAGTGCTGAAAGGTTGATCCTGTCCAGGCTCTGCATCAGGGAATGTCTCCTCATGCCGCCCCTCACTGTTGGCCATGGGGTCCCTGGCAGCTGCCACAGCGCCGGCTCCATTCAGTGCCTGTCTTCATGCGGGGCACCGAAAAGGAGAAGCTGCTGCTGCCCCTGCCCTTCTGCCCTGAGCATGGCGAGTTAAAAGCAGCAAAACAGGCACAGTTCTCTGTGAACCTTGCTGAGATTGCCCCAGCTCCATGGACTGGTGGCCGCCCTGGGAGGAGAGGAAGAAAGATGAATTGCACGTGTTTTTTCCTTCTTAAATATGTCATCACAGAGGTGTTACCAGCTACTTTAATTTGCTTTGGCAGCATGTTTATTTTTGCCAGCCTGTGATTGTCTTTGCCAGGCAAGGAGGAAGCTTCTAGCACCTTCCCACAGAAAAAATCACTTCTGTGGCTGGCTTCTTCCCTCCTCACCAAAAATCAAGTAATGCAAAACCAACACACCATAATACTTTCCTTCTTTTCCCTTTCCTCTCAATTCTTAGAAATCCATTTTCTCTCAAAATTCCTAGATCTTGCCAAGAGTTACTCCATTCTTCTCTAAAGTTCAGCGTATTTTTTTACTTAATCTGTGCTCTTCCCACCACTTGGTTTGCTGAGCTGGGCTGTGCTTCTTCTGCCCTTTATACCTCCTAGACCCCTGTCTGTGTCCTTCTGCTGGTCTTCCGATCCCAAGGAGGGGTCATAAAAGCCCTGGGACTCCCCATCCAACTGGAACACAAGGGCAGCCCACCACTGGAGAACAAGCTCCTAGGTTAGCCACAGAGTGCAAAGCCATGTCCTGTGTCAGTAATGCTTTAAAAAGTGGGGTTTTTTCCAAGGTTGCTGCACCTGAAATGATGTGTTTGTGGTTTGCAGAGATCCCCTTGGTCTTGTACCTCTTTGCCCTGATTTCCGTCACCTGGCTATGGGGAGGACTGCACATTGCTTACCGGCACCTCTGGATGTTAGTCTTCTTCATTATCTTCAACAGCCTGCAGGTAAGAGCTAGCATCTGGTCCTTTGGTCTTCTTGCTGACCTGGGAATGTCTTTTCCATTCACATTTGTCATTTCAGCTTCACCAGCTGAACAACATTCAGTATCTCCTTGTCACAGTGTGGAAGGGTGTATTCTGTTTATTTCTGAAACTAACATATAGAATGCATATTAAAGCAAGGGATGCATTGTTTTTAAACAATAGCACTATAATTGCTTAGATTTCATTTCACAACTAATACAATCAGAAGGAAAATTGCTTGCTTCTGTATGTAAAGTGTTACTGAGATAATTATACCAGTAGAACTGAAGTATCTGTAGCCTTTGCAAAATCACTGAGTATTTCAATTTTCTGTATATGTTGTTAATAATAACAACAATAACAACAACAACAACAACGATATAGTAAATAACCACACAAATGTTTGAAATTCTATAACCCTAAGACTGATTTTGTTCCCATTGTAAGAAGTGATCCTTGAGGCTTAGCTTTTCTCATATAGCATATATATTGGTAAAGTGAATAACTTGTATTGATAAAGTAAGCAAATAAAGACTAATTCATCATTAATAAAAGAAAAGTAATATATCTTTCCAAAATTTTACCCATATAAGTGTTTCCACTGCGTTTTCTAGTGCATTGCACTGCATTTAATACAATTCTACATATTTCAGAATTATTTATAGAATAAAGCTTATTATATCACAGGTGGGAAAATACCCCTGATGTCTCAAAACAGTGAAACTAGTAGGAGATTTAAAATTATATATCAAAATCTTTGGATGACAAGTTCTTCTGGGCTTCTTCCAGTAAGTCCTTCTTTTTTAAAAACAGAAATCTCTGTGACACCTTTTTTTTTCCCCATATTAAACATTGTTATACCCCATCAAATAAAAATAATTAATAAAAAAAGCATATTTTCACCAAATTGATTTATTTTAAATTCAAAATATTGGCATTTCCTTAGACAGTACTTTCAAAATCATATCTCAGATTTTTTTTTTTTTAATTGAAGGAACAAATGTACTTTATTCTGCCTGTAATATATTTGATTTTTCTGTATATATTATCTTACTATTATTATTATTATTATTATTATTATTATTATTATTATTATTAGAGAGAGAGACACACACATATTGGCTCTGCTTCATCAATAGATGTGGTCCTTTTTGGCTTCTTGCCTTAATGATAGTTACTAATATCTGGGAATAATTGTATATGTCAACCATTATTGAAAAAGTTAATGCAGCATCTCTATTCACATTACATCAGTATTGATCTTCCTCATCAGGAAGAGAAACCTGTTACTTTTGTTATTTCTAGCCCTAGAGAATCAGTAAAACCTGAAATATCAAATAAATGTTTTTCTTTATTCAAAAGAGGTGAAAATGTCTCAAATGCATTGTCTCCTCTTGTGTATTATTTTAAATTAAAAGCATGTCTGGAACTCCAACTTAAACAGTAGTAAACAAAAACTTTATTTTCAGCTATGAGGACCTTAATAACTTATACTCCATGCTTTAAAAGTGGATTTTATCCTTTCCTGGATTTTTGTCATGTAAAATATAATAGACAGTATCCAATAAATTTTACAACTATTAATTAACTGCTTTTTAAAGTAAAAATCTACTGTATTCTTAAAAGAGGAGACTTTTGGTGTTGTGTACCCTGGGAGAAGGTAAAAAAACAGCATAGGTTTTTCACAGTAATACAGTTTTTAAATTTGTTTGTTTTTGTAGATGATTGTATTCAGTGCTTTGTAAATATCTGTAATGAAACAAGTTTTAAAAATATTTCCTGGAATGCCCCCACACTTTAAATAACCATCCCATACAGATCATTCTTCTATTTTAAAATTAGGATTTATCTAGTCAAGAAACAGAAAAACTAATGTGTAGTTTAGGTGACCCAACATGTAGCATGAAATGAAAACCAGGGAAGGAACACGAGGAAATGTCTTTTCACCTTGTAAATTTCTTTAATCTATGTTTTCATCAAATAATCAAATAAAATTCACTAAATTAGATAAAATATCAGTATGCAAGTGTTTGTGTAGAACAAAATTATGTATTACAAATACTGAAGAAAAATGAAGGTTTTGCTGTAGGCAGGTGTAGCTTCAGAAAGGATTTTTACACCATGTTCCCAATGATGAGGGGCTGGTCTTGGGAGTACACACTTCCTGCTGAGGGTCATTCTGACCCACAGGCTGTGCAGAGCCACATTTATCCAGCTTATGGACAATCATGTCCAGTGTCCTTTGAAGATTTAATCTCAGCCCATCTGTTTGTTACTGGGAAATGAAATGGGATTTGATTGTGGCTAACACATTTTTATAATGATGACAGTAGAAACTAGCTGGCTTTGTCATGCATTCTGTTGGAATCTTAGTCTCATGTCTTTGTCAGCTCTCAGAACTGATGATTGCTAAAACAAGACTGTTTTAGCAACAAGTAACTGCAATAAAAGGTGGATTTACCATTTATTGGTGAGCAATTCTGTTATACAACAAGTCCTGTTTCAGCCGGAAAGCAATTCATTTTTCATTATCAGTTTTTTTTCACAACAAAAAAGAGGAGATGAAATAGTTTACAAGAAGCAGAGGCATGATTCCCTGCTGCTCAGGAGCTATGGGCTGTGTAAAGAAGCAGAATGTGATCCATTAAAATGTGTTGGATATCCAAATGGATTCAACGCAGGACATTGAAAGGACACTGAATATTATCCATTGTGTTTGTTTAGCCTTGTGACATGCATTTCCCAGGAAATGCACTTGCTTGAAAAGTCATACACTCAGTACAAATTGTTTCCAAGCACTTCCTGCAGGAAACTGTTCCCATCAGAGAGAAGTTTATAGTAAGAGCTATTCTAGTGCATGGAGGGGAAAGCAACCCTTTCCCTATAACTTCAGAAGTAAACATGCAAATGGGAGGGCTTTTTTATTTACAAAATAAAAAGCACATTTAGAAAACCGTGAAAGAGAAAGAAGTGTGTTTGGGATACCTGGTATTTTGAGTTCCTTAGCAGTATGCAACTAATTGTCCTACCCAAACAGCATCTGTGATGCAGAAACATACTCCATTGCTCTTGCATGATAAGCCTTGGCTCCTCATCTTTTCCCTTCCAAAACAGAAAAAAAAAATTACCTCTTTTCTCTAACTTATGATTATCATTGTGGATTTATTCACAAGATATGTGTTTTTCTGTGGTCAGGAATGAAAGAATAAGCTGCTATCTTGAGTACTTCTCTCAAATATTTGGAATTTCACAAGCTCTTTTGCATGCACTATATCCGTCTAACTGATTGCCATGTTTTTCATGCAGTTAGGAGAGTGTTTCTGATTTGTGTAGCTCATGTCAACAGTGGCATATTTGTATTTGATTGATCCAGTGTTCAGAGCAGTGGGTGGATCTCTTCCCATTGTTTGCAAAGGGGTCAGAATGAGGCTTCAGGCCCTTTCCTAGGCTATTCTCTGCAGCCAACTTTCTTAGTATAATCTAGATATTTATTTGGCTATATATCCAGCAAACTACACTACACACCTCCATCCTCTACAACTTAAGGTGTATCTGCAGTGTAAACTGCAAGATATTAGGTATGCCACAGTTACCCCAGTCACAATTTCCTTGTAATAAGCCCCACCACTCTTCTATCTCAGCAATAAATTGATTCAAATTTTCAATAAGTAATTTTTAACCTAAATGTTACTCTTATACTGTGATATTATCAACAGTATAAAATTTCCATTTTTCATGAATATCAGGAGAAAAAGAAAAGGCAGCTAGTAGGTAACCCATAATTAATGACAGCATTCAAAAAATCCTTTTGTGTTTGTTTTGGATGATGCAGGTAAGGGTTAAATGTCTGCCTGTTCTGCATTTGGGCATACTAGATATCTCATGCCCATGCAATAAACACCAGTGTTACATGCAAAATACTTCTTCCCAAGAAACATAAGAAAAATCTGGAAGAGTTGACCAGTGGTTTTCCAAACGCGGCAAATGGGCTAACTTGCTTAATGCAATGTCTCAGTTTTGAGACAAATTTCACAAAAAGTTCTAAAAGTCAACTTATTTTAGTAGATTGCAATAAGAGAAGGTTCAGAAATTCAGGTACAAATACCGGAAAAGCCTTTCACAAGAAATTTGGGCATACAGAAAACAAGTGAACAGGTGCATATCGAAACCTGACATTGACTTGAGAAGATGAGATTAACCAAACTTGATTAATTAAACAAATTAATTAAAATAATTAAAATAGCTGTGACAAGCCAGAATGGGAAGAAAGGATAGCTTGAGTAGAAAATTAGGTAAGATATCAAAGCAAACTAGTAGGTGTGTTGGCAAAAAACCCCCAAGCATCATAATGAAACAATAGAAAATACACTAAGGGAAATCAGGGTGACACAGTTTTTGAAGGAGAAATAAAGTTTAAAAATGCCTCATATTGTGACAGTAAATAGAGAGTAAATATACACCATTTTGTATGTTAGTGCATTCTATTATGCAGGAAAAGTATAAACAAAAGTACACAGTTTATAAAGCTCATGCCAGTATCAGTCTCAAATGAAATAGGTTTTTTTTTCCTAGAACATACTATTCAACTCTATTCAACTATTCAACTATTCAATGTAGCCAGGGGACATGAGAGAGCCACGACTATAAATAGGCTCGCTTCCTGTGTCTTATGACATCTTTCAAAAGCTTCTGCTCTCATGAGTCAGAGGTAGACTAAAAGATCCCATGCAGTGTTTCAGATTATCAAAGCCACACAAAACTAAACAAACCCCAGTACTAGATAGACATGAGATGTGAGTAAATGTGGCAGGCTGTAAAAAGCTGCCTATACATTTTGCAAAAGGTGGTTCTACACTGCAAATAAGCCCAGCAAAAGGCAATGTAGGCCTCATAGTAATGCCAGGATAAGATGAACTACAGTTTATATCAACGATATCTAGAATGCTTGTTCAAGTAGATAGAGTCTAACCAAATCTTCTGTCAGCTGAGTGCACAAACCAAACACAGTTAAACATGGGCCAAACAATTCAAATGCTACCCCAGATACAAAATAAAATACACATCCAAAACAATTCATGCCTTCCTTTTCATGTCTGTTCAATAAAGCTGTTTCTGGTGGCTTGGATTCTTATCTGGAAGGAAAGACAACAGTATCTTATACTTAAGGCCATTCACTTTACTTTGAAAGTTGTTCACTATATGCATTTTTAAAAGTAAAAATAACTACAATAAAACAAGTAAAGAAAGCATGTCCCTTCTGAGACTTCACACTTTTTGACATCAGCTAAACTTCTGGGTTGTAATCTTGACTGGTCAGTAGCATTGGTATGCATTATAGTAGCTGTACAAACATACAAAGCTGTCCCTGAGACTTGATTACACTGTGAATTAAGAGAATGCAACAATTTTATATTGCTTTTTCTGTTTACAACTTCTTTCTTAGAAAAGAGTCCTCTCTGTTCCTAGTTACCACTTGAAACATATTTAACACATTTTTCTGTAATTCCTTATGAAATTATGGTAAAAGATTCTATTTAGCTATTCAAGTCCATACATAATGGACTCAAAATCGTCTATAGCTGAAGACAAAAAATAGAAAAAGTCTGCAGTGTCAAGTAAACATAGGAAACACTATTAGGGTAGAACTGAATATCTTTAAAATATACATTAGAATTGATGTCAGAAGAATAGTTTGTGTTTAGAGCTGTGTTTATAATATGTTTAAATAATACAGAGTGAGAGAATGTACTGAAGTAGGTTTTGGTTTACTGGATTTTCAACTAATCACTGAAAAACATTTAGACTTTTCAGTGACACCCTTAAAATAGAAAAAGGTAACTATAATAATTAAAAAAAAAAATAAATGTAACTAAACGACATTTTAGATCTTCCAGCTTCTCTGAAGTTCCTTCATCCATTGTTGAAGAATTTTACATTAATAATATAGTTCAGGAAAAATCTTCTAACAGCAATTTTTTGTGATAGAAGGTGAAAAAGTAGTTTTAGCCATTCTCCTCGGGAAGAGTTAGCAATGGCCAGAATTATGTAGCATACAACAAGTAAGGAATGCAACTATAACTGCTGCAATCAGTGCAAGTAGACCCACTGAAAAGGACTTGGGATCAGGTGTGTTCTTTTCATTTTCCACCTCTGTCAATATGAGTCAGCTTTTTTTACTGTGAAGAATGAAATAACAACCAAGTTAGTTTGGTATCTGTAACAAATCACTCATCCTTTTTTTTTTGCATTTTTGCCAGTCTCTTTATGTTACGATAAATAGCTTTTTCCCTTCTTCTTTTTAATTTTTTTTTCCCAATAACACAGGCACAAGAAGTATCTTGATATAATCATAATGTAGAATCAATTTCTTTTTTTGCCTTTAAATTCAAGCTTCTAAATTCTTCACTGTTATTTTAAGACCATTAATTGATGGGGTTGAAAGAGCTTGGTCCAAAAGTGCTGAGGTGACTGAGGATAAGAATGATAGTAAGAAAGATAACATTGCTCTCAAATTTTCAAATTTCTCAAAATTTAGGAAGGAAAAACATAATTTCAGAAAATTGTGGACTGACAGTACTAGGGAAAATGGAATTCCTCTAGGAAATTTGATAAAACATTTAGCAGGCTTCACCAGAAGTAGTTTATCCAGCAGATTGAGTTATCATGCCTGTCCACTCAGAGTCAACCCACATGTTGAAAAGTCTATCCAGTTTTGGAGTCTCCATTTCAAGAGATGTGGAGAAACTGTCCAGGGGAAAGCTACCACAGTGGTGAGAGGCCTGGATGGAGCACATGTCTTTTGAACAGTGCCTGAAGGAGCTAGATTTATTTAGTCAGGTGAGGAAGACACCAATAGAAAATGTAATACCAGCATGCAAATATTTGGAAGGCGGTTAAAAAATTATGTTTTCATACTCTTCCACTCTACTCTTTTCATAACCTCAGGTAACAGCAACAAGGGCACATGGCCACAAAACTTTGGTGTGGGAGGTTCAGACTGGATATCAGGAAAAATAATTCATGAGAAGGAAGTAGGGAACTGGAAGTGTTTCCCTAAGAGGTTTGGAATCTCTACTGTTTTCTTAGCTAGATACAGTTAAAATCATCTTGAGACCATCCATGAGACCAGTCTCTGGCAGTTTTTTCCTATATAGCAGTTTAAAAAAAGGATTGATATTAATCTAAATGCATATAAACTGCAAATGCTTATTTTACAGTGAGGACAGAGCAGTTCTTTAAGTACAGTTGATAATGACTTTGCTGGCCTAGAAAATAAGGAATCAGAAGTTGTCTGGACAAAATTAGCCAAAAAAGAAACTCTTAAATGGATTCTTTTTGGAAGTGCTTTCCTCTAGAGAATCACAGAATCAGATAGGTTGGAAAAGCCTTTGAGATCATTGGGTCCAACCTATGACCCAACATGATTTTGTCAACTAGACCATGGCACTAGGTGCCACATCCAGTCTTTTCTTAAACACCTCCAGATGGTGTTTAAGATGGTGACTCCACCACCTCCCTGGGCAGCCCATTCCAATGCCCTATCACTCCTTCTGTGAAGAAATTCTTTCTAATATTCAGCCTAAAACTCCGCTGGTGCAGCTAAAGACCTGGTTGTTGGGGCGGGCTAAAGAGAAGGCAACTGGCCAAAAAAACCTGACACTTTGAAACAATGGCATGGTATGAAAATAGGTTGTCTTTAACTCAAAAGTGGTTTGGAATGGAATGAAGGAAGAATCCATTAAATGAGACTGGGAGACTTCTATACGTCAACAAAACTTTTTTTGTGCTACAAAAATGGTTCAGTTACATGTTATTTTTTTAACTGTGTTTTGATTTTGACAACTAGAAACCTGTTAGTTTGATAGCAGTTTTACAATCAAAGAACAGATACTTACAAATAATACGTGGTTTGTATGTATTAACATTAGCATATTAATCCGAGCTGTTTTCTGCTAACCTCAACAAACTAAAAGCAGCAGATCTGTTCAACTCATAGGCAGGTATTTAAATACAGTTTCTCAGCAAAACTGAGGGAATAAGAGTTAGGGAAAAAATATGGTGAAAATAAAATGAGAAAAGTATAAAAAATAGTGGATCTTGATACTAACCTTTACTTGAATTTTCCTTGTGAGCATGGCAGAAGAACTGCTAGCATAGCTGTTTTATTACAGAGATTTAGGTATTGTTGTTTATTCAGAGGACTGATATATCCTCCATAATGAAATGGATGATTTTTAGTCTGTAGAATAACTTAAGAGAAATTAGATGCAACCACACTGAATGCAGATTTATGCACTAAGATACGAGTAGTAAAAGAATTCATACTATAAATTGATAAGCTCTCTATATATGTATATACATATAAGAAACTTTGATGAGTGTATTACCTCAGGACAAATGCAAATCAGCAGCGTAATGTAGGTCTGAAAGAAGCAAATATGATGCTCACTTAGTAAACAAGAGCAATTTAAATGCTATTGTACAGGGTATTGGTGATGCATTACTTGGGATCCCCTGGATATTTCTAAGCCCATTGGTCCAAGAGATGAATTCTGTATATTGTAGCAGTAGGGGGAAAAAAAAAAAAAAAAAAAAAAAAAAGCATGAGTGGTAAGCAGGGATTTGAAAGTCTTATTTCAGAAGCCTGGAAGTATTTCACATGTTATCTGTCATCTATTTTCTGTGTCCATATTGGCCTTGATCCAGCAGCTATATAATCACACTGGTGTCATCTTGCATGCAAAATAGTATACCCTAGTTTTTTAGTGACTTCAGTCTGTTTAGTCTAATTAAGAACAACTTTTCAGATTCCAGCATCTTGGTTCTGTTAAGAAGGCAGTGTCATGTGAGAGCACAGATAAGGCATTGAACATCTTCCATAGTTGCATTTGCTTTGCCTGCATCTAATAGCACTGACAGCTGTGGGAGAAACACTAAAACATCTAACCTGCTCAGAAACACTGAGTGTGGTGTGACCTCATGCCACTAAGTTCAAGATTTTCAGTGTTTCCATCTGTTAACAAAATGCCCATGAATTTAAGGAATGTGATAACTGCACTGTTAACTGTTGTAAATAACTTATAAGTCAGTTTGTTTGAAAGTATGTGAATGTAATGTTGCCAGTGTTTCCTTTTTGTATAGAATTTTGGTGATGGATTTTATTCTCCAGAAGGGCACGTGTCAACAGTTAGATGTGAGTTCTGAATGTAACTGCCTAGAAGCAGCACTCTCAGGAGTTTTTTCTGATGCATATGAGGACTGCAAATTTTTTGGATCTGGATGGAGTTGAGCAACTGTGAAGCTGAAGCTAACCACAGTTGGATGAAAATTGCTAAATTATATTTTCATTATTTTCAGCAAAATGTCAAGTATTGCTCTTTTGCGTTTGCCTTTACAAAGGTAAACTGGATTTTAAAAAGCATCAAATCAACTTGTGCTGACAGCTGATTGCTTGTTTAAATCTTCAGATATGTTGGTTTGCTGTTACAACAGACATGAACAGTTTTAGCGACAAAGATCCTCTATTCAAAACTAGGAACCACACTGAAATTTCTATATCTTCTTGAAGAAGACTGATCAGGAGATTTAGTTTGAGATGGTTACCATTTTATTTTCTGTGTGTGGGTGCCTATGACTGTATATAAATAAAGCACATAATCTACTGGAGGCTTGATATAAATAAAGTACATAATCTACTGGAGGCTTGCTAATGCTTTGACTATGCTTCAAAAAATATGAAAGAGTAAAGCAAGGTGAAAATTGTGACTTATATAAGTTCAAATACTCTGCGTAACTGGTGTTTGATTTTGAAATTTTGGTATTTCTTATGCCCCAGAACCCTCTGGGATTAAACTTTTGAGTTCCAGAAAAGAGAAATTTGGCATTTTAATACACAGAGTGATTCCATTCTGAGTAAAGCAGAACCAACAGCTCTTACAGAACCTTCTTCTCATTCTTGACTTCAGAAAGATAACAGGAAAACAGTGATTCTCGCCATTAAGACTTACACTTTCTTTTAAAGCTTTGTTATTTTCACACTAGCTTGCCTGTCACTGCCATTATTAGCGAAGTATATGACAGAAATTTTTACTTCATAAAAGGAATATGTATTTATAGATCTGTTTTCAAGTCTCTAGGTTCATTTTATTTAGTGAACAGAAAAGGGTTAGTCACACTTCACCACTGGGTACCTAATCTATCACAATGACTTCCAAAGGCATCTTATGTGGTCAGCAAGGAGGGAAATGTGATTCCAGAGGATGCTTCACCAGAAACATGTGAGGTTCCTGCTTTCACTTAATATAGCTTTTCAGTATTTATGTTCTGTGATTTCATCCCAAAGACAATACTTCTATTAAATATCTTTTCCACCTTCTGCCTGAATTTTAAAAAAATATAGACACTGTATACATTGAAAACAGAAAGTGTGAAATCACCGTCCCTACATTTTTTGGGTTATATCAGAATCCTTTTTCATTTTCCCCTAAGAAATAGGTAATCTGAAAAAGATAAACAAATTATTTCTATTCACATTTCCACAGGTCTTTGCTTTGCAGATAAGTACAGTGTAGAAATCCTTCACAAAGGTCCAGGTGAGGCCATAGAGTCATGATGAGATTTTTGAACCACTTGAAGGCTTTTTTAGGACTCACTGCCTAAAGACATACTCTAAACTCTAAGAAATAAGCTAAAAAAGTATTTAAACTCAGATCTGGTTGTGTATGCTATTTCTTTCCTGAAGTTTTCATGCCAGTCTCTTGAAAAACTGTTTAACTGCCCTTCTTTCCTTGAGGATGCATGAAAACCGACTGAGAAAGTTTCTTTAGAGTAGGTTATGAAATGTTGGAAATATTTAAATTAATGAAAATTTTGTTGTTTTTGCTCTCAGCAAATACAGAAAACCACATAACAATATGGTAGAAGATCACATAATTATTTAGTGTATTTAGAAAAATGTACAGAAAATTGAAAATATGGAAAATAAAAATTTGGAAATGTAGTATTTTCACTAATGTAACATAAATTTTAAGCTCATATGTTGTAAAGTAATTTCAAAGAACATGCAAATAATAATTTTCTGCTTGTGCAAATCATCACAATAGGCTACAATGATATATGAAAAACAGAAACAAAATTATTTATTTACTTTTTTGTTTTGTGCTTCACCTGAAGGTAGCCATGTCTGTCTGATGAGCCTGTCAATCTTCTGAGATGCGTATTATCATCTCATTATAGATGGCTGGAATAAAAACCACGGGAAGATAAGTGACTTTTCTGGGGCCAATACACTTGCAATATGAAACAAACTTAATGGCTCCTATGTTTCTGGCTTATTCTTAATTTATTAAACCACATTACAACCAATCTCTCAGTCTGTGTTGCCTCAAGTACTTTATTTTTAGAATAAATTGTATTTTCTAATTGGAACCCAAATTTAGTTCTAATAGAGAATTAAATTCCTGTAACAATAAAAAGTAGAAGGAGCTGTGGGATGAATGCTGTCAGGACAATGTAATAAAGACCCTCTTTCTCGAAATGTGTCTTTCCAGATTGCCATCCTCATTTTCATTGACAAAGAGCATTAGTGAAGAGCTGTTTAGCCACTTTGCTGACATGGGTTGCCTTAGTTCATAAAAAATATTTGTAATAGGTAAAATTGCAGGAAAGAGACCAGTGTTAGCATCCTTGCCACAAATTTTACTTCTGGTAATGTAATTTTGTGTCTAATTTTACCTGTCATTTTGCATGTAGTAATTCACTGCACATGAACCTTAACCTAATGCAGTGAGTGCAGTTGAAAATAATTGAAAGAATATGCTTTGAGCAGCTCTGTATGTGAATTCAGAGGAAGGTTCTGTGTGGAGCAGTTACCTAACATCTAGGGTGGAAGTTCATTTGAATGTTATAACTTGCATTTTTGCTGAGTGTTCAGGGAACAATTGTGCCTTTTGCCTGGCTTATCAATATTAAATTACCTTTACAGAAACATAGGTATGCAGTTTTGTAGATATAGTCATAGATAATTACAGGTAAATACAAATTATTGTATAAATATCTGTAAATATTTTTTTATGTTTTAATCAGTGCAGACACCACTGTAAAAAAACCTCACAAGCTGTTGTTGCTTTGAAAGACTCCAAAGGAGGAACATGGGCTGACTGATGTGTATGCGGAGAGAGAGGCTATGGTTTTACACAGAGGGGCCTAGGAAAAACTGTCTTGGCTTAGTTAAGCAGTATCATTACATTACACTGAAGTTTTCTGAGGGACCCTGCATCACGGACCACCATCCCGGTGTTGGTGGTAGAGACACTGTGCCCACTATAAGAGCAGAAAAGCAGAGGTATGCTCAAGTTCTTTCCATTCCCAGTGTCTATGCTGGAATGGAATATTGAACATCACCCTAAAAATTTCTGCATTCAATAAATTACATGAATTATTGTAATTATTAAATACATTAAATGACAGTGCCACACCAGGCTATGAGAGTTCCAGTACTTCCCTATGTCACTGAGTTCTATATAGATTTATTTTTAGTCTGCTTAACATAAAATTGCTTCAAAATCTACCTGCCTGGCAAGGTTTCACAGTCTCACTTCAGAATTTCTTACAAATTCCCTTGGGTGATGGCTTTCGCCTCTCACCAGGCTTCTCATTACTTACTTATCACCCTGTTTCTTCTTCTAACTTCAGTAATGGGCCAAAATGTTTCTACAAACATCTGAACATGCACATTTTGGAGGTGGAGGTCCAATTAGGTCAGTGTTCCCCATCAGGTCTGACCTGTAAGTACCTCCAGGCCTGTGGAGCTCACCTCTATGTTGGTCCTGCTCAGCAGACAGAGACAGTGTTCTCTGGGATCATATGTGCAGGGAGGAACAAAGCTGGAATTTTCTCCCAGCTCTGAGTGGTGGAGGGATAATGGCAGAACTGGTAGCTGCCTTGCTGCCCCTGGGAACAAAAGTGCAAAGGAAGACAAAGTCAAAAAGTACTAAAGAAAAAAACAACAAAACAAAACAGACAAAGAAGCAAACAACCAAACAAACAAACAAAACCAACACCAAGCCCCCTAAACTTGTCAAAGCCATGCACTCTCCTCTTGACCCACATTGCAGCTCTGCAGCTGATGGCTGTCTGTGTTTGCTCTGCACTAGACTTGCCATGCAGCCCAGACAGCTCTGTCAAACACTTTGGATGATTTTACAATGAGAAAACACGACCCTGCAGTTGTTGCCATGGAAAGGTGCTGGAAAAGAATAGACAGTAATCTTCAGCCCTTTCACAAAGCGGACGTGACTTCATATATATATTCTATGCTAGGCAAAAGGAAAATAAAGCCTTAAATAAATAGAAAACAAACAAACAAACAAATGAAAACCAGAAACAAAATCAAAACAACAAAAGAGCTGAGAAATGTATTGATTTTAAAAACATATGAAAGGCCATCCTTCAACAGTTCCTATACTTTTTTTCCTCTGAAGAAATGCTCCACAGATAGCAGGAATGGGTCACAGACCACATCATATCAAAATCCTTTTGTTAAGTGCGGCAAACCTAGATGTCTTGGATAATTTCTGGCATTAATCCATCACAGAGAATTTCCAAGAAGGAGAAGGGAGCTTCTCATTTTCCAAGTGCAAGGAAAACCAACAGTTTTGATACATATTTTAAGAGCTGCACTATATTTTGCTGACTATGGGTAAAGCTAGTTTACAGCAAAGTTCAATGAGTATACCAACACATGGAAACCAAATGATCCAATTGCTTAGTATTGAAATATATATATATATATCCTTTGTCATTACATTGGTATGTATTGGTATACAATTTATGGTTTTATTATTAGAATAAATAACTAAATACTAATAAATAAATACTATATAAAATAATAATTATACTGTATATATTTACTGCCTTATATATATTTTTTTACACTTAGCTGTTATTTTTGTCTGTTTAAAAAGTCCTGATGGAAGTTTTTGAGGCAATGATCTTTTCTGTTAAAAGAAACAGTTGTAACACACAAATGAAATTCTAGAACGCTTTCTAAAAAAAGCCTCTAGACAAAGATTTCTAGTAGAAGACTGACAATGGTGGTGTTGAGGGCACTCTCAGCAAGTTTGCTGGTGACACCAAGCTGTGTGTTGCAGTTGACACGTTGGAGGGAAGTGATGCCATCCAGAGGTACCTGGACATGCTTGAGGCGTGGGTGCATACAAACTTCATGGACTTCAACAAAGAAAAGTGCAAGGTCCTGCACTTGGGTCATGGCAATCTCAAACACACCTACAGGTTGGGCAGAGAAGTGACTGAGAGCAGCCCTGAGGAGAAAGACTTGGTTGATGAAAAGCTCAACCTGAGCCGGCAGTGTGCACGCACAGCCCAGCGAGCCAAACGCGTTCTGGGCTGCATCCAAAGGAACGTGGCCAGCAGGGCAAAGGAGGTGATTCTTCCCCTCTGCTCTGCTCTTGAGGGACCCCATCTGGAGTTCTGTGTACAGTTCTCATGTCCCAAGAGAAGGAGGACATGGAACTGTTGTGGCAAGTCCAGAGGAGGGCCAAGAAATTGATAAGAGGACTGGAGCATCTCCCCTGAGAATATAGGTTGAGAGTTGTTGCTGTTCAGCCTGGGAAAGAGAAGGTTGTATAGAGACCTCCTAGCAACCTTCTAGTAGTTGAAGGGTGTTACTGGAAAGCTGGAGAGGGAGTCTTTATCAGGAACTGTAGTTATAGGACAAGGAATAATGGGTACAAACTGAAAGAGGGGAAATTTAGGTTACATATTAAGAAAAAAATTTTCACTGTGAGGATGCTGAGGTACTGGAACAGGTTGCCCGGGGAGATTGTGGATGCCCCAACCCTAGTGCTGTTCAGGGCCAGTTTGGATAAGGCCTTGAGTAAACTGACCTAATGGGAGGTGTCCCTGTCCATGGCAGTGTGAGTTGGGACTAGATGATCTTTATGATGTATTCCAAGCTTTTAACATTGTATGATTCTGTGATCAAATGTATATTTAATAAGAGTCTGTTTTGTATTTTACTCTGAGTAGCACTCCATATGAAAAGAGATATCAAGTACTCTCTTTAGGTATATTTTATTCTCTCCTTGCACAAACTGGGGGTTTATTATCTCAAGCCGGGAAGTGAGTGATTACATTGACAGAGCCAAATTATACCTCCACCTACTCTTCTTGTTCACCTACTTGTCAGATATGGAAGGACATCTAGTTTTTGTCCTCATTTTTGCCCACATTTCCCTTTTCTTGAGGAGCATACCTAACAAAAACTGTTTTACCTTCCTGCTTTATGAGACTTGTTTGCTGCTATCCCTGAATCTCTGGAAAGGCAGTAAGTATCTATAAGATTTTTTCACTAAAATCAAGGGAAGTAGAGAATGTAAATTGCTGACAGTTGTCATGAGTATCACAGCAAAGCCTGTGATATCACTCCGCTTCTGAGACAGTCAGTTGTCTGGCAAAACTGCTTCTTGTAATAATTGGCATATCTGTTATTCTGGATGTAAAAAGCATAAAAAAGGTCACTGTGAGATATTTGCTGGGATTGTTTTTAACTAAGGGATGGTTGAACATGGTGAGACCTTGTTTGATTCCTTAGAACTTTGCATGTTTGTAGGTCTCTGTAGGTCTGTAGGTCTGTAGGTCTGTAGGTCGCTGGCTGCAGGATCACCAAAGCATTTTCCAAATAGTCAGAAAATGCTGGAGTACACAAACACACTATTTCCATCAGTCTTGCCCTGAAACACTCAAACAGAAGATATGACAAATAATTACACCCGTTATCTACAACTATTCAGTTCCATCCAAGACAGAGTTTTTTTAAGTTTTTTTGCATTTATGGCTTCTAAAGTTGCAGAGTTCTTGTTGCAACTTTTTATTGCATTGCACTGAAATGCTCCTAAATAGATAGCTTATACAATTTATCAGTCAGAGTAAAGAGACTCAAAGAGACAACTGTAGGCATAAGAGAGGTTATGACACTGAAAAAATTCCTTAAAGGGGAAAAATGTTGTTGTAACAATAACTTCTAGCTTAACTCTTTGAGATTTTCTGTAATGCCATGTAGCAGATCAGCCATAAACACAAAGTTAGCTTCTGTCTTTTTGACTCTTTTGGTCACTAAAAGCCCACTTTCTATTCCCTGTTTCTTTTATCTCTGTGTATCAGTCATTAATACTCATAAATAGAAATTACTGCTTTAACAAAAAATAACAATAAAAATAATAATGTTCTGCATGAGTAGCTCTTTTTTTGACTGTGCACTGTGATGCTATCTTGACTGGTCTTTGAATGTAGTTTTTTCAATTGCTAGCTTCTTGTTTGAGTTTTCAGATATACTTGTTTTCAGATATAACTAGAGAACTAACTGTTCTGAGACTGTTACGGAATCTCTTGAACTAGAAGCAGAGGTTGAAAAGGCTTTTTCATCAACCTTTCCTTCTCTGGGAAAGACATAAAAACACTATTAGGCTTAGATTCTAAGGTCAGATCTAAAATGTTGGTTTGGTTATAGGTGTTTACCATGGAAAGTAAGCATGACAATAAATGTTTCTAAAATTTTACTAGGCATATGTGAAAACTCATGACCTCTGATATTTCTTGAAGTTGAAAAATGTATGAACATAACCTTACTGTGTTTGGTCTTCCTGTTTGTTCTTTTTTAGTGTAAGGTTCATCAGTGGACAAATAGTCTGGTTTCATTGGTATGTAATCTGGCTACTTTTTGCTACCAGAGTGGTCCTCCTCATAGGAAAAAGCATAAGAAAACACTAATGCAAAGAGGCCCTCAAAGGATGGTGTCTCCAGTTTCTGTTGCCTGTGTAGGAAAGAAAAATGAAAAAAAAGGCAGAGGTGGAAACAATTCACAGGCTAAGAACTGGGACAGAGATGGGGGACAAATGGGGTGCCAGTCGGCTTTGTCTGCTTTTGTTTGTTCTTAACCGCTGCCACCATTTGTGGTTGCTGAGATTCACTGACTCTCACAGAGCTCTGTAAGGAGTGGCTGCGCCCAGAGCTGTGGGGGGAATTTGCAAGCTGCTTCTAGGTGCTGGGTCTCCCATGTTTGCCCTCCACCTCTCCCAAGTTCCTACCTTTAGTGTTCGACTCAATATTTCTTTCTTTTCCAGCTAAGCTTGAAATTCAAAAATAGGGCTTTCTTTGTGTTTCCAGGATGACTGCATTGGAAGGAAGAATTTTATTCTAGCTTAATCTACATGTTTGGCAAGTTTGGCTAACCATCTATATTTTCAGTGCATTTTCAAGCTTAACACCTCTCATTTAATGTTGAATCTGTGCCCTTGAAAGAACAACTGACCCAAAAAAGCCCCAAAAATCCAATTAAAAAAAAAAACAAAAACCCACCAAGACCTTTTCCACCACTTACAGTGCTGAAATGAGAGGTAAAAATGGCACTTGTGTGGGAGTAGTTACAAGTGTGCTGAGAGCTATGCAAAATATTTACAGTGAATCCTGAGTATCCAAGCAAATCTGCTTTTTAAAGATGTGCCAAAGTGTGTGAACCAGTCAGGTAAGACTTAGCCAAGTTTAGACTAAATCTGAGCTGGGTGCAGTTTGCCAGAAAGGAATTTATGGCTTTGGCTTTGAGTAGAAGTTGCAAGATTCAGCATGGTGTTGGCATAGCTGGCTCTGCATGAAGAAAAACTTGGCAGTGTACACTAAAGTTTCAGATGAAATATTACTATTAGGAAAACTTGCTCAAAATGCTGAAAGCACAGTATTTTTTCCATTATTACAGAATATACCTGTAACCAGTTTATCTGTGCAATTAAAATTTTAGCAAAAAATGAAAACACTCAAAATAAATATATTTTGAGATCTGTAAATGCATTTTCAATTTAGTGATAGATACCTGAATTATTACTTTTCTTAATTCCATTTTTTTAAGGTGGCTTCTGTTCTTGTCTGTGTGTATGGTGGCAGTCAGTTGGTTCAACAGGTGATGGCTGCTAACATGATGTGGTTTTTTCAGTCCTGAATTACATTTATTTATCCTTGATTACTTTTTTCTTTTCTTTTCTTTTCTTTTTTTTTTTTTTTTCTTCTGATGTTAATTTTTAGGTCTTCAGCTGTAACTGACGCAAATCTTGTCCTACAGAGCAAAATGAGGCATAAATGCCAAGGGAAGCAATGCACAGATAAGCAGTAAACGTTCACAGTTGGAACCATGATAAGATAAATTGCACAATTGATAAGAATTACAATGGTTTCGTCAAAACTGACGCCTAACAGCAAATAAACATTCTAACACTTGATACACAGCAGGTCCAAAGTCTACTTACTAAGTGCAATCATCAGCTGATGGAGTTGCACTGCTACAGACAGTTTTACAACAATCACTTTGAATGCTAAGAAAAAGAGTCACATTTAAACAAAGGGTCTTTGATTTATATTTCAAAGGTTATTATTTCTGAATAGCCATGAGTGGGAGAGGTTAAGCGATGGCTTAAGATGTATCATATGACTAAGATGATGCTTTTGTTGCAATAGCAACAATAAATGATCTTCAATCTGCTCTCAAATAAAATATGATTGAAGAAAATAATGGCTAAATAAAATGTACATTAAAGACTGCATAGAAGAATGCCATGCCTGCAATTTATCATAATTATCTCTAAAAACAAGGAAGGAATGGATGCAGGAAAAGAAAGAAAGCTTCCCTTGCAGAAAGAAATAGAGAATATATGTTTTGTGTTTGCCACTTGGCTCACATTATTAATAACACTGCATGCATGAATATTCCATTCCGTAACTAATCAAAATTATTAGGAATGATAATATTAGATTTTATAAAATTAATATTATGAATTGTACAGTAGCATTGATTATGATTTCTTGAATATGATTAATGTAATTTTTTTGCTTTGCAGAGGCTAGCTGCTGAACTTAGTGAAACATACAATTTATTTATATTAATCAGACTGGTAATTTTCCCCCCAAATACAGGCATTTGTTATGTAAATCAGGGTTCATCCACCACAGTCTTTGACCAGCCAGTGATGGAAAACAACATAAGAACTTCCCATAAATTAATGAAAACCCTAGGGAAGTTCACAAGAAATCAGCCAAGGCATTGAGTAGCACACCACCAGAAGTGGCAGCAGCGCCCCTGACAATTGGCAGCTATCCAAGAACAGTGTGACCACTAAATTAACAAGGAAAGGACTTCCTAAGACTGGTTGCCAATAGTAAATTAGCACAGTCCAGACAGAGAATGAAATTAAATCTCACTCTGATAAAATTAAAAATCTGAAGTAAGTCTAACCAAAGTGTAAACCACCGTATAGAAATTACAGAGTGTCAAAATTACAGCAAATACAGTGTCAAAAGCTGATCCAAGTATGGACAACTCTTCTCTTGTCAGATATGTTTGTGTGCTTTATTGGGGAGTTTTTACCACCTGGCATGAACAAAGGTGTAACTGTAAAAATTGAAGTGTTTTTTTTTAGCCACTGTGTTCTAAGGATCAGAATGAACCATTTCTGGCAACTGAAATTTGTTGTCTGACCAAGAGGTCGGCTTTCTTCAGAAGCCTTATTTTTCTTCAAGTATTCTCCTTTAGAAAAGCAACTTTTAGTGGTATAGTCATGCGATGATAGTTAACAAAAAAAATTTTCCAAATTAAATTAGGAACTCGAAGAGTGTCTCTGTAGAGTGCTGGCAATTTTTGTTAGTGCTAATATACCCAGAAGTAGGTTCAGGAACTGCTAAAATGGAGTGATGAAATTCCTTTTCATTCATAAAAGTCCTCTTAAGATACTTAAGTTTTATACATAGAAATACCATTCCTCTAAAAGAGATTATAGTATCTGAATTTCCCTGAATGCATTTCTCCTTAAAAAAGAGGTTCTACAAATTCAGGGTAGGTATCTCAGACATGGTTAAAATACTTGCAGCAGAAGTATGATGTATATTACCTTAAAAAATAAGTCTAATGCCTTGATGTGTTTGTGTTTATCAGAACAATAATAAAATCACGTGACACAGTAAGCATCTTGGTTTCCTCTCTGTACGTAAAAAGGAGATGGTGAAAAGATTTGTTGATTGCCTACAGTCTGTTTTATCCTTACTCATTACTAGTAACAGAGCTAGCTCAGTTTTCAAATTTAGACATACTGTAGTGTCATCATAGTAAGCTAGAACTCACAGAGTTGGAGGACAAAGAGGCAGAGAGACTCTGAGTGTTAAGTATGCAGTGAAGGTTTTCTATGGATCAGTCCTCCAGTTTTGCAAGACATCTCATGAGGTGTAAAATGTATTAATGTATTCTGTCCTTAATTTACTAGCTTCCTGCAGCTGCTCTTCAGAATAAATCAATCAATCAATCTGTTGCACAGGAGAACCCCCCTCTCACACAGGCATGAACAAAACCTCCTCACCAATTACATTTGTACATATATAAGAGAAAAAACCTCCCTTCTTCTCCCATGGAGGAGTTTATGCAGTCTCTTTGGGCAGGTTGTTCAAGTGCTTAGTTACCCCCACATTGAATATGTTTTCCTCATATCCAGTTAGAACCTTCCCTGTTTCACTCTCTCTCCGTCATGTCCCACTGCCTTCTCCATGACTGTCTCTTGTAAGGTGAACTACCTGGCATAACCTAGAGCAGCACTGAGACTGCTCCCACCTCATTGAACAAAAATATCCCATCAAACTTTTCCATTTGAGCTTTCTTTCAGACAGTTGTACCTGTGTTTGTATGGATTTTTTTTTCCCCTGACATCACAGTACAAAAGAGATGACGTGCCAGACCAGCTTGCCAAGGTGAAATAGTAAGAGCTAAATTGTCTTTCATCAGGAAATATCAGTAAAATAATTAGCAGCTTTTTGCAGACAGTCTCTTGCAGGCTTTTTTCAATAGGCTCTATGTTTGAGAACTGTAAGTTGCCTGTTTGTGCTCCCTCCTTTGGAACAACCTAATTGTCTGCTTGAAGTAGTTCCCACCTTCCTCGATAGGAAATACATTACTACTTTTTTCTTTTATCTTTTCTCTGGCATTGTACTAACACTACTGTCATAATGTAACCATAAATAAAATGGGGCTAAATGTTTTGTAAGTAGTCCTGTGGACCCAATGCACAGAATAGTAGAATTACTATTAAATCCTACCGAGTCCTAGTTCTTTAACTTAGTTGTTCAATCTGCTTCCATAGAGCCCAGGTCAAGCTCTTAGATTGTCAGTCATTGCAATCAGTGACCCAAGAGATTCTCATGGCCCCCTGGCACATGCTTGTGAGCTGAGGTGCATGACTCCTAATTTATATGCAACAGCAAATGTTACTGGCACTAGGCTGAGATTCTGGGGTTTGAGTTTTAGAGTTTAGGTTGGGGGGTTTTTGATGAAAACTTTTAATATAAAGAAATATTTTGCACAAATTTAACAGAGATGTTACTGACTGTGTTAACTAATATCCACATCCTGATTAACCTCCTTTCAATCCTTTTGGTGGGTGTAGGTTCCCAGCAGACCAGTCAGCAGAAATTGACTATTCATTTCATTCGCAGTACAATCAGCAAGGACAAGGTCTGTGAGTCTCTGAAAAAGTACAGTAGTTCCAACTTGGCTAAAGTTGTTTATATGATAAACACAGAAAAACATATATTACAATGCCAACAATCTTATTTTCACAGTAATTTATGACAGTTTTTACAGTGTTGAAGTGAAAAGGAACATGAGTAGAGTCATAAGGCTAGTTTTGATGAAAAAGAGATGAAGGCTAGTTGAATTCTCAGAGTGGTGCTTTTGAAAAAACCCACAGAAGCTGTGAGAGCTGTGGTTGCACTGACACAACCTGAGTATCTGCATGCTGCCCATGCTCTTTTGGAGTGAACAGCCTGGCTTGAGAAGAAACAGAAATCCATGTGATTTACTGCATGACATCTTCATGTGTATGGTCTTTGGAACTCAGTGCTATTTGGGCGGGATCATTTTACTTGTTTTGGCTTCCTGACCACCTTCCTGGGGGTTTTTAACAGGAGCACAAGATTGTCAGAATATGACCTCAAAAACCTTTTGATCCTTCAAACAAAACCACAGTGATGGTACAAAGAAACTCGTATCTACAGAGAATTATATTCTTGAGATTCTAGATTCGGAGAGGAATACAGGTGAAAGAAAGTTCCATCCTTTGTCCAGCCAAGCAAGGAATTCTCTGTCCAGCAAGAATTCCTGTGTACATGTATTGCCTACTTAGGAGTGTTGGGTATAAGCTTCTGTTTGTAAGACATTGCTGTAACAATTTACGAGATGGGAGAAGTAAAACACAATTTTTGGTTCTGCTATCTGTCTCAGCCTTTGACTTCTCCTGTACTTAGGTATTAAAATAACCTCCCTGTGTCCATCTGATTATTATGGAAAAACCCAGAGGAGTTGTCTCATCATCCATCTGCAGAGTTACATCAGGACACAGACCTAGTTAAGGAGAAAATTGTGGCCGTTTATTCCATGTGTATTTGTTATAGAAAAGTGAGTGTCCACACTTGAGGCTTCACAGGAGAGTGACTTCTCATGGACCTTGTTATACCAACACCTTGTGTCCCTGCAATATCAAAAGACAGGGCTGTGCAGCATCTTCACCTAATGGGTTTCCTTGAAAAGTACAAAACCACTTGAAATGTGTGAGCAACTTTTGTGGCTAGGCACTCAGAGACTGAACTGGAAAAGGCTACTCTGAATTTTGTATTGTCACTATAATCTGTTCTTCTTGGGGTTTTTATCCTTTTCATATCCATAACAACTTGAATTAAAATAAGTCCATTTGCTGGCCCCATTATGTTTGACCTGTATCAGAATCCTTCAACTTGTTTATAGAATGAAAAGATATTTTAGTTTCTTTTTACTGTCTCAAACATGTGTTTTCATCTATTTTATGGAATGTGTTTACTTATATGTATCACAAAGAAATTTCCCCTCAGTGAACTGCTCTGAGTTGTCATGACAAATAAACAATAATCTGGAAAAATGGGAACATGTTTTCTCTAAAATGAAAAAAAAATTTTTTAGTGTTTTCAACACTTTTTTTTTTTTTTTTTTTTTTGGTAGTTTTCTGTTAAAAAAAACTGACATGCAGAGCTGTATGGTTTTATAGCACCTGTGTGAGATTATTTCCAGTGTTTAACCAGCTGATATTGAAATCCAGTTGAATCCCATTAGTTTCTCTTATGTGTCACTTGGGAACAGACAGTTTTGTCATATCATTTAGGCAATAGAAATGATCAGTCTTTGTATCATGAAGTGCTGATGCAGTCTCTTCTTTTTTCAAGTATTTTCAAAATCCCTTTCATCAGGAATTCACAAATATATTTAGATTAAACTCCTTACTATTTGTAATCCCAGTTAGTACTTCCATGCCAGTGGATGCCTTTAAAATTAATTGTTCTGTTTAGTACAAGTGGCTTCAGGGTTCAGAGAACAATGAGAATTAATAATAATAATAATAATAATAATAATAATAATAATAATAATAATAATAATAATAATAATAATAATAATTTAAAAAAATAATTGCAAATGTAATTGTATTGCAGGAATTGGTAAGAATGCAGAAGACTTCTTTCTGTACTGTTTGGGTAACCTCTTGTCTAGTAATTATTGAATAGGTTGATTTATCAGTTGGAGTGGATTATTTTCCCTCAGTGTTAGTGCATTTTAGAGATTAAAGTAAGTCAGATTTCATACAGAGAAGTTAAATTACTGAATTCCTCTACAAACGCAAGTTACATGACATGGTTATAATACTTTTCTTGGCTCAGTGTAAAGGTCAAAATTAGCAAGATTTAAAGAAGAACTGCAGAAGCATACAGCAGAGCCTTTGTTGTAATCAGAAATGAAAGCCAGTGCTGAATTAGTGCATATCACAGAAAATCTAATTTATAGCTATGGTATCTGTGACAGCAGCAGCGCAGTTTGCATGAGGTGACGATTGAAAAAAGCCAACAGGTCAGAAAGAAAATTAAGAACTGTGGCTAAGGAACAGCAGCCAAATACTATTATAAGGAAAGCCTTTAACCTCATTTTCACTGTTAGGAAACTGTGAAACTCAAGTCAGTTTTGTTGGGTTTGGGGTCGTGGCTTTCCTTTGCAACTCTGTAGGTTCAAGCAAATAATAATTTTCAAATACTTGTATGTATGTGTGTGTGTGTGTGTGTGCATGTCTACTTGTGTGTTTTTTTATCTGAAGAACTCAGGATATGAACCTATAACTTTTAGATCTCTGATGGACAATGATGTCATCCATTATTTTGCACAGAAAGCACTGAACCAAGCTCCCTTCATCTCACAGGCTGATGTTCTCTTTCAATCTCTGTTTCAGGGTCTTTATGTCTTTGTGGTATATTTTATCTTGCACAACCAACTTTGTTGTCCTGTGAAAGCAAGTTACACTGTAGACATGAATGGGCATACAACTCCAGGATCAGCGTTTTTCACACATGGCAGTGGTCTGCCTGCTGCAGGAGGAGAGATCAGCAAGTCCACACAGAACCTCATCAGTGCTATGGAAGAGGTAGGAGTGCTCTATAGTCATTAACTTGTTTATTGAAATGTACCTGGAGATTTTAGTGTTAGTTCGTAAGTGTAATACATAGGAATGAGATGCTAAATATTATAGGTTGTCTTGGGGTGGGGGGGAGCTTTTTTTTTTTCCCCTCCGCATTTATTTTAGTGACAAAAGTTGTTCTTTATCCATGCTATTCTTACTGTGCCCTGATAACATCCCACCTAGGGAATTTCCCCTTTCACACTTGAGTCTTCAGTGTATTATAGAGGTTGGTTAGTGTCAAAAGTAGGCCATGAGAAATCAAAATATCAGGTTAATTCTTTCAGTTTACTGTAGGTTTTAGATGAGTTTAAAGTACTTAATTTCTCAGAGTTATGATGTTCAAAACTTCCGGAAATTGCAATAAAGTTAGAATAAAATTAGAATGGGATGGAATGGAATGGAATAGGGAAAGGAAGGGTGTGGGAAAGAGAAAAGGGGGAAAAAAAGGAAAAGGGAAAAGAAACAGGGAAAAGGGGAAAGGGAAAAGGAAAAAGGGAAAAGGGAAAAGGGAAAGGGAAAGGGAAAAGGGAAAAGGGAAAAGGGAAAGGGAAAAGGGAAAATGGAAAAGGGAAAAGGGAAAAGGGAAAAAGGAATATGTAGTGGGTTTACCCTGCCTGGATGCCAGGTATCCACTAAAGGGTCTCTCTCACTCCCCTCTGCAACTGGACAGGGGAGAAAATATATAGCAAAGGATTCATGAGTTAAGGTCCAGGGGAGGTCATTCACCAAATACCATAATGGGCAAAACAGGCTCAAATTAGAGATATTAACTTAATTTATTACTAACAAAATCAGAGCAGCATAATGAAAAAAAAAAAGAACTTAAAAACACCTTCCCCCCTCACTAATCCTCCCTCTTTCCCAGGTCTAATTCCTTCCACAGCAGCACAGAGAGACAAAGAATGGGAGTTATGGTCAGTTCATCACCAATAGCTTCTCCAGCTCCTTAGGGAGAGGAGTTCTTCCCCTACTTGAACATGGGGTCCATCGCACAGAAGACAGTTCTCCGTGAACTTCCCTAGTGGGAGTCTATCCCACAGGCAAGAGTCCTCCCCAGACTGCTGCAGTGTGGGTCTATCTTCCAAGGGGTGTAGCCCTTCATGGACAGGCCCCTTCTCTCTAAACACCTCCCACAGGATCATAGCCTCCTCTCAGGCTGCGCCTTCCTGCTCTGGCGTGGGGCTCCTCCACAGGCTGCAGGTGGATCTGTGCATCCCCATGGATCTCCATGGGCTGCAGGGGCACAGCTGCTCCCCCATGGACTGCACCACAGGCTATCTGGAGCATTTCTCCACTTCCTTCTCCACTGACCCTGGTGTCTGCAGAATTGTTCCTCCCAAGAATTCTCACCCTGTTCTTTGCTAGCCACAGTTACATCTCCACAATAACTTTTATTTTTTTTTTTTTCCTTCTTCTTACATATGTTATCACAGAGGCATTACCACCATTTCTAATTGGCCCAGATTTGGCAGTGGATGCATCTTTGTAGCTGCCATGGATTACTCTGTCAGGCACGGAGAAATCTTCCAGCAGCTCCTCACAGAAGCCACACCAGTAGGCCCCCCTGTAATCCCTCCCACTACCAAAACGTGGCCATGAAAACCCAATACAGAAGGGAAGGCATGGAAAAGGGAGATATAGATAGATAGATATAATATATAGATATAGATATATAGATATAGATACAGATATAGATAGATATAAATGATTAGACATAGATATAAATAGATACAATTTATTAAAAAGTTAAAAAGAGCTTCCTGGTTCCTTATAGATGTGACAGAATAGCTGATTCCAAAATCTCTTGGCCTTCAGTTCAGCTCTGGTCATAATTTCCAGTTCCTATACAATAGTTTTGATGGCTACTGCATTTCCGTATCTTTTTAAACTCTGCAGGTGCCTGCAGACTGGGAGAGGACGTCCTTGCAGCCTACTAGTCAAGCTAGTGCTGCCTTTAAGCAGAGTCCTCAAAATGGTAATGTTTTCCATCCTTCTGGAGGATTCAGTACCAGCTCATTAGTTGCTGATGAGGAATCACAAGAGTTTGATGACCTAATATTTGCTTTAAAAACTGGTGAGTGACTCTACCCCTTGCCCCTCAAAGTTTGCTGTATTGTTATGGTGTTATTCATCCTAATGGTGCCGCCATTCCACGAGATATAATATAATCTGATGTGCAATGAAAATTTTAAAGATCAGTCAACATGGGAATGTCTGATAGGACAGCCAAAGCGATAAAGGAATCCTACCTAAGAATATGTGGCAGACACTAAGCAGAGCCCACTCGGGTAAAGAACAAATGAACTTGCTTGGTAAGCAGGAGTCACTTAAATGATCTTTATGGATTAATGATATCAGACCACTGAGCCTTGCAAGAGACAACAGCAAGACATTCATGAGAGTAGCAGATTAAGTGACCTGACACACATAATTTTGGAAGCTTGTTCCCTTCACTGACACCAAGAAAAGTCAAACTGGATGGAAGACTGGGAATGCTAATAATAAACAGGTATTCTTATTCAGTAAATTCACAACGCTGTGTATCCTAAGCCAATTTAATTTGGAGGAAATGTCTCTAATTACGGGGCCCTCAACATGTGAAGGACGTGGCCTGATTTCAGAGGGGCACCTCTGCTATGCGGAAAGGTTGAGAGAGTTGGGTTGTCAGCCTGGAGAAGGGAAGGCACTGAGGAGAGCTGTGAGTCTCTTCCAATACCTAATGGAGCTACAAGAGAGCTGGAGAGGGACTGTTGACAAGGGCATAGTGTGACAGAACAAGGGGAAATGTCTTTGAACTGAAAGATGGCATGTTTAGATTAGGTATTAGAAAGAAATTCTTCCCTGTGAGGATGGGGAGGCCCTGGAACGAGTTACCCAGAGAAGCTCTGGCTGCCCAATCTCTGGAAGTGTTCAATGCCAGGTTTAATAGGGCTCTGAGCAACCTGATCGAGTGGAAGGGGTTGCAAGGGTTGCTACCCCACAGCAAGAGGTTGCAACTCCATGGCAAGGGATTGGAAATACATGGTCTTTAAAATCTCGTCTAACCCAAACCATCCTATGTTCTTTGAAAAATCTGTTTTATACTTACTAATTTTTCTAGACATTTTGCAAACGAATTCTACTTTGCTAGCAGTCTTTTTTTTTTAACAATACTTTCAAAGCTAGGTGCAGAAGTTATAGTTGCAAACCTTTTTTTTAGATGTGTAAGAAGGTAGCTTTTAACTTCTTGAATATTATGAAGGAAATCAGATAATTCATAGATAAGAAGACATGAAACCATCTACATCTAACACTCCTACTATTACACAGTGTTTAATGCTTAAGTAAATCAGCTCACATCAGTAAACTGTAGAAGACAAGAATCTTAAGTAATGAAGAATAATCTAGGCAACTGCCATAGCTGAAATATAATGGAATTCAACACATATGCAGCACTTCGTTACTTTTTCCTAAGTCTTCAAGCTCCATCCCTAGTTAACTTGTTTTAAGTTCTTTGAGAAAGTAAGTCTAAAACTGACTTTTCATTTTATTGCCTAAATTCTATTATTGTTTTCTTTATTAATATTTTATTATAATTTGTTTTTAATGAGCATTTCATTTTAATGTGATTTGACCTTTGGCCATTGCTGGAGAAAAATATTTTATTTAAATTACAGATTCAGGTAGTGCCTGACAGTTTTATACCAATTCTTATTCTTGTGCCCACACAGTGTCCCCAACAGTGTTAGAAGAGTAAAAAACCCAAACCAGTTGTCCTATCTTGTTTCAGCCTCACATTTGAACAAGATGGAGCATCTTTGACAGTAAAATAAATGTTTATCAGCTATTGTCTCAGACACAAGCTCTAGCTTAACACATACTTTTGTCCTTAAAAAAACAACCACAACCAAAAACAGAACAACAAAACAAAACAAAAAACACACACAAAAAAAACCAACCCAAGCTTTTCTTTAACTGAAAATCTATTTTATTATTTTCATCCTGATGTGTTCTTCAGTTCAGTTCAGTGCATGGCCAAGGATATAGAGGCAGGGAGTCACATGGAAGTAAAAAAAAGAGAGATGATGTGGAAAGCTGGATTTTTTTTCTCTGTTTGGCAATATGGACCTATGCTGCTAAAGTATTCACTGTGCTGTGGTCTAAGAGGAGATTTACAATACAAAGCTAGCAGGCACTGAAATGAACTCATCTCCTAGTCTCTCAGCACTACATTTCTTCCTCTCTTGTGTCATTGCTTTTGCTGACATGAAACCACAAGAAGTCAGGCTAGAGTTCTCTTTTTCTTCTTCTTCTTCCTGTTGCTTCTCTCTCCCACTCTACATCAGTTAGTCTGATGCCCTTCGAGCACTAGTCCTGGCTCCAAGGAAGAGGTGGTTGTTGGCAATTGAAAGACATTCTCTAAATGGGTTAACGTGTATAGGCAGCTAAGCTGCCTTTTTGCTGAACTGCTCTTGCCTGTAATTTGCTGTGTGAGGTGCTTCTCAAACCCTTTTATAAGAGATTTTATTTCAGAAGGCTGAGAATTCTTCATTCTGGAAGAGCAGTGAGAAGGTGCTTTTCCCCCACATTAGCTAGTTTTATCACTGCTGAACTGGGGGATGTTGCTTTCGGAAGAAAGTTAAGAAATACTATTGTTTGAACTTACCTTTGATAAACTGAAACAGAACCTTCCATTATCTGTGTTCCCTAAAACTGCCAATCTATACTAAAACTTATCTATAGCAGTTCTTTCGCTCTGAGGGCTGACTGAGGATCAACACTGATTAGCAGAGGAACATGTAAAAATGTTTTTATGCCCCTTTGTGCTTCATCAGATCTTGCTGCTCATGTAGTTCTGGGCTTTCTGAGCATGACTTTAGCTTATGCTCACAGGGCATAATGTTGTAGCCACAAAGTTTAACCTGGAAGCCAAGATCAGTGGAAATGAGTATAATTATAGCAAAGCTAAAATTTCATTCCTGCCCTTGTGCCACTCTCAGCTGTAGAAATGAAGACAGGTTAAAAAAATTTCAGTCAATCCTCCACAGAAAAACTTTGTTTTTAACTCATCAGTGTTTAGTAATTTGCAGTGTGCAGTACAGCCCATAAATTGTTTGCTGGCACGCTTAGCCTTGTTGCTGAAGGACTGTGTCATAGAACTGTGCACTTAGCCCTTGGTTCCACAGTCATTAATGCTGGGCCTAATTACAGATTAACCTGAAACAGAGGCTGGGTCAGATGGAGGCATACAACTGCAGTTCTAGGAAATCAGGTATCTGCCTGATTGTACTTTTTCTTAGACACCTGTTGGGCTAGCTTTTTATAAGTATCAGATGGTGATACGGTTTTTCTGTTTCTTGAGAGGAATCCTGTGGGCTTCTTATATCATACAGCTATTGTATTTTAATGCCTTACCAAGTAATTCCTTATTTCCATCAGATATGCTCATGTCCATACAGAAATACACAGTTAAGGATTCACTCTCCTCACTACATCACATAATTTTTTTTATTTTGGAGATCTTTTGAAAGGCAATCCAGCTCCAAGGTAGCTTATGTGAAGGAAATAATAAAACAATTATGGTAGGAAAAATAATTTAGGGATGTGTCCTGCACATTGACATGTGCTAAAAGCACCTTTTTATTTTTTATGGCTCTTATAATGATTCAGACAGCTTGAGAAAGTTATTTATTATGAAATAGCTTTTGTTGATTTCATTAATTAACTTTAAAGTCTGAAATTTTAGACTGGATTTCATTTTCCCTCTGATTTCTTGTGCAAGGTTTATATTGATAGGCAATTTAGTAAGACCTTTGTCTTCCAGATTGCGACAGAGTCATATGTAATTGTCATTGAGGATAAAACCCAATATACCACAATTCCCTGAGGATTTCTACTCTGGTTAGGGCTGGGCAGTTAGAAAAAGAGCCAACAAGAATAAAAGTAGATGCAATCTGTCCCAAAGCAGCAAGCCACCCATCAGCATTCCTCTAAAGCATGAATATTATAAGTACATGATAGCTTTACTGATTTCTGAACTTCCATCAATGTATTACACATACTCTTGTCCTCTCCCTTTCTGTGATGCACAAAACCAAAACAATTTATTCCACGGGATGAGACGTGAAACCAAAATACAGCAAAGCCTTTGAGGGAGGCCCAGACTCCTCCAGGGCTGACAGGTGACCCACCATGGTAGTATCTAGATACACATTAAGCAGAATACCACTACATTCATACTTTAGTGTGTTTTCACTCTTAATAGAGGCAATTGTGATAAATATTATGTAAATATTCCAGTATTTCTTCAATAAGATGCAAATATTCTAATGATTTTCTAATGATTCTCTAATGGTCTGGAAAATACCTGGAAACATATACTAACTTAAAATCCCCACACAAATACAGCTGTTACAATAACAATGTTATATAAGGAGATTCATGATTTTCAATCTAATACAGCTAGGGTTCAAAAGTCAGTATTTTATAAACCTTGGTGACAGCACTGAAGGTGCCTGATTTAAGAATAAAGCATCTCATGTGGCCATCCTGAACCAGAGGAAACATTTGAAATTTCAGTTCTGAAAGGTATTCAGTGCAACATCCTGGAGACTCTCTATTACGGGGCATATGGATTGTAGGTGCATATGGATTGTAGGTGGCAAAGTCCCTGCCTTATCATTCTACATAATATCTGTTTTGAAGGGCTCAAAAAAAAAAAGCTAGTTTGCATATTCATCATATTCCATTTCATTCCATTTCTCATCTGTGGTTGTCACACATAATGTTACCTGATGGCCATTGAATGTGACTGTGCAATACCCAGTAAGCATTTTTAGTTCAATCTGACTTTATTTATAGAAGTCTGGATGTGTGTTGGTGTCATTTCTATGAAGTTAGAATCCTGAAAGAATTAAATTTGGTTTGGGTAGCTTATTAATATACATCCCACACATATAATAAAATCATGATTGATTAAGCAAGATATAAGTGCTTGAGAGTTAAAAAGTTTTCCCAGCAAAATGAGTACAGTATTTACAAAGCAAACTCTATCTCCCTTGAAATGTTTTAGTGAAAGTCTGAGCTATCACTGCTTAAGCTCAGGGTAACAGCTGGTGTTCAGGGTACTTAGAGTTGCACCGGCATAGCCCTTCACCAGCAGATGTCAGTGGAGGAACCTCTCTGGGTTTGAAGCCTGAGCTGAGACTTTTCACTTTTCAGTTACTTTCAGTTACAGCTAGTCCTTACATACAAAAAGAAAAGAAAGAAAAGCTTCATTTTCCTGCATATTTTTCTTCAAATAGTTCCATTACAAAAGTAATACTTCCTGCTACATACTTACCATCCAACTCTAGCATCTCTAGATGACTGCATACTTTTTGGGATCCAACTGACTTTAAATTCCACTCTAATCTGAGAACATAATGGACCAATGAACTCTGTGAAACTCCATTGTGTAAACAGTCATACTCTTTCCAGCCTGCCGACTGTTTGGTAAGCTGGTATCCTGGTTACATTTCAATTCTTATTCCTAAAAAGGATCATAGTTTGTCTTTGCAGCATTAGCAGAACAAGGCCTTTGTAAAACCTAAAGTACCCTGTTTCAGTCTCTTACTTTCCAAGTTCCTTATAAGAACCTCTATAACAAAAAAGATCACTGACTTTGCACAGAGCATGGACAAAACTTGCACGTATATGACACTTACGAATATATGTAATGTAATACCATTATACCAATACCCGATCTTTTTGTAGTACCCAGCAAAAGATTCTTAAAAACATCCCATGCTAAATAGTTTACCAGTATAGCCACTGGTAAGACAAGTATTTTTCTAACAGCAATAGTCAGTGTTCACCTTGAAATCTTAGCCCAGGGTGATCATATTTATGATTTCAAATGGTTTTAAATAATGAGAGGGTTTCAGGTTTTTGTAATTTGTACCCTTTTCAGGTTGACTAAATGTCTTGAATGAATTCCACTCTTATTATGCTACATAAGTATTGCATTCTTTGTTCATTCAAAGTATTTTATTTACTTCATGGTTTTTATTTGATCTTCCATCCCTATGTGGTAAATACAGCAGTCTGATTCATCTTCTCTATTACAGTCAGGCTTCCTTTCCAAAACAATTAAATATCAAAAAATCAAAATAACTTGTTTAAACAATTGCTTTTTTCCCAGGACATTCAAGTATCTTTTGGATTTTAGGATCTGGCTCAATGAAAAAGTTAAATGTGCATACAAGTTTAAATCAACTTCAATACATTTATAAACAAGTATTTTAATAGTCCAGATTCTAATCTTGACTTTGTTATTGTATCTGTTTATGTTGATGGAATTTTACTTCTGTCATACTCTGGCAGTAGTTGTTGGTTTCTCAAGAGCTTGGGTCATGCAGACCTAAGGATACATCAGTGTCAGTGGATGCATGTTCCCTCCATGACTGAAACACCAAATCCAGATATAAAAAGGATCAGGGTGCAGCTCACCCACTTTTCCCCTGGATCAGAGGGTATGGATCCTAGTTTGGCCCCTACCAGGACTTCGTCCAGACCTCTGCAGGAAAACTTGACTAGGCCTACCTTCTGCACAAGCTCTCTGGACCAAACTATATTTGAGAGTTCAGCCTGACTTTCCACAGCAAAGCAGCATCTCACTGCTGCCCAGTTTACAGTACTTGAGGGGTGGTGGATGGTGGGGAAGAGAAAACTTTTTAAAAGTGGAGCAACAGAGAGCATAGAAAAATGATGAAGAAACTCAAAAAATATATAAACTATTCTTTTCTTTTGTCAAACAACCCAAAAACTGGAATGTCAGCCGAGGTAGAAATAAGGGATGCACTGCACACCTGATAAAAATTGTAGCAAATATTTTTCAGTACGAAATACAAATCACTGCCTCTCCCAGGCATATGCTGTTCAGGGCTGTTTTGAGCCAGATGTCATTCCTTTGTAACTGCCCTGAAGTGCATGTAGTTACTGATCTGCTTCTGCCCAAAACAAATTACTTCCCTCATCATTTGTAAATGACATCACTGCAGGATCATGCCTGAAAGTAATTTGTATTGAAATCCTTATGCCTCATTATACTGATATGCAGTTCTCAACAAATTTAAAGCCCAGACACCCTAAGTCCTCAAAAGTCATGTATTGTGTAGAATTCGTTCTACAGCTCAAGGAGAGGAGCTGAAAAAGCACTGAAGTTTATAGCTCCAACAGATCTTTTGTGACAAGGTGGTCTGAAAAAAGATTTGCATTTCATAAAAACTAGTGGAGGATTATGCATCTTCAGACTAATCAACTCAAACCTCCCCCACAAAAAAAAGCCCAAATGAAATCCCCATCAAACAAATAGGAAGCAGAAAGCTAGCAGAAGTCTTATGACAAAAGGATGGAGAAGGTACCCTCCCAAGGTCTATTCTAGACATGTTTTGAAGGTTCCCTCGGACCAAACTCTAGTATTGTCTTCCAGTAGAAATAATACTTAATGCACCAGTTTATGCCAAATGTGGATTTAAAGAATATATGGTCAGCATCTTTTCCCATGTTGAAATTACTTACCTAATAAGACAACTGGAATTATGGTTTAACTTGGAAATCGTATCATTAAAAATCAATTCTTTGTGAGGATGTCCTTGGAAATACCAGACTCTAACAGCCAGACCATGAACCCAGTCTTAGCCAGGCCTTGATTTATGTTTTTCTGATTTCAAGGCAACATCTAAATAACTAATGTACCACTTACTGGGCCAAAAAAAAATGAATGACAGTGGAAATATGAGAAATCATATCAGAATGCTATGGTACAAAGCTATGTCAGCTAATGTTAAAATCCATGGATTCAGAGTGGTAGACTAGTAAGAGGAAACTTGTCACATGATTGTGGGGTGGGGAAACATTTCAATAATCAGAATAAGGCAGAGTGGGACAGGGTTTCCCTGTTTCTGTGTCAAAATTTCATTCTCACTGATTCTTTTTTTTTTTTTTTTTTTTTTTTTTTTTTCCCTCTATTTCAGGTGCGGGTCTCAGTGTCAGTGATAACGAGTCTTGTCATGGCAGCCAGGATGGTGGCAGCATGGCTAACTCCCAGATCGTAGAGCTTAGAAGAATACCCATAGCTGACACTCACCTCTAACTCCACAGCTTGCTTGGATTTTTGTTGTTGTGGTGGGTTTTTTATCCAAGCCTCAGTATTTTTATATTTGTACTTCTTTTTGCACCAAAACACTATACAAAACTGTAGTAGAATGCTGTTATCTTTACTGAATGTTTAACAAAGAACATTTGCTTGAGGTTTTGTATATCAGGAAAAAAAAACCTGTAAGTTTTTTACAGTGGGTGAGCATCAATAGATGCCGTGGCAATTGGCCTAGATTTGTATCTTTTAAGTAGATTATACATTTCGTAAACTGTAGCTTTTTTAAATTAACCTGTACATTAACACTGATTAATAAAACAGTAGAGTCTGTTTGATACAAACCAGTCTGTTATTTCTTCTCACTGTTTATAAAGATGAAAGGTGATTCAGACACCCTGTTGGATAGGAAAGCATTCTAGTGACACAGTTTTTCTAAGTTTCCTAAGCTATACTCTTCTCACTGTTTTTGGAGTACCAAAATCTGTGAACAAATTCAAGTAAAGACACAAGCCTTGAGCCAAAGAGCTTGAAATTTAAATTGTGACAATAAATACACAATGATCTGAAACACACAGAGGGAAGGGGCGATGAAGAACAAGAGCGAAACCACTAGCAGCTGTGTGCTTTTAACTTCTTTACCTTGCTGGTTTCATAATATTAATCTCTCTCTCTCTTTTCACAGTCAAAAATAAGGGGAATTCCAAAGAGTTGCATTTTCTGTTGGTCTCCGTGTAGATATTCCTGTTCCAATTGAAGGGTTCAAGTATTGCATTACAGAGTTAGATCAGTAATCTTGGGCCATAAATGAGCAAGAAAAGTTCCTCCCTTGGAAGAAAAAAAAAAACAACAAAAACAGAGGATGTATTTCAGAACTGAGGGGGGAGGCAAGCTGATCTTGTAGGAATTATTAACTCTGCTTCTACATAGAAGATCAGGAGAACAAGGGAATTTTCCTCTGAACATTTCTCAGTGTAGTATAGATGTACAGTAAATGAGAAAGCAGATCTTTTATCCCTTCTTCAGGACCTTGCCTAAAGGCTTCTCACTGGGTAAGGTCTGACCAGCAACCTCTCCCTTTAAAAGAAAACTTTTCTTACAGAAACCTTTCCATGACTTTTTTCTAGAATGATTTGCAAATTTTGCTGTATTTAATTAACTGCTAAGCTTTAAAAAAGCCCAAACCAACAAAATAAACAAATCTCACTTCTGCATCACAGTTCTATAACAGCTAATAGGACCGCACAGCTTATAGTCATCACCTGTATCCAAGTGAGGCAACAATTTTAAGGTCTAGTGCAGCAAAAGCCTTGAAAGAGACAGGAAACTATTTCTAGTCAGAAAAGCTCTTAAACAAGTGTTTTTAAGAATATATTTGAATTGGAGAATAAGAATATATCTGTATAAAACTAAGATATGATCTGATGTATTAAGACTAAAATTTCTGACTCCCAGGAATTTTGTTGGCTCTTTATGCTGGTCATGGTATAGAGAGAACAAAGGCAAGTCTTTTTGATAAATGTCAAAAGTTAATGCGAGGTTGAAGGTGGGATTGGGGGACAGTACATGAGCTTTTCTCACTGTGGACAGGGCACAGGAAGATGCTGAGCAGAAGGGGCAGCTGTTAAAATTGAGTGCAGTGCATCACAATGCATGTAAAGACGCATACAGATATATAAAGTGGACAACTTTAGGCAAAAGTGAGCCGTCAAAGCAAATGTTATAATTCAGCTTCTTTTTTCCCCAAAATACGCCTGATGAAAAAGGACTTTCTGAGCACCTGAGAGAACTGCAAGTATCATTGAAATACGACAGTCTAGAGTTAAAATGAGTTTGGGATATTTTGCAATATGGCACTTTTTTGTTTTCCTAACAGGAAACCTGGCTCATTCTTCCTGAATAAACTGAGATGAAGTAAACCTTTTTAGTGCTGATCCTTTTCATCTACCCAGTAAAGGCTTAATGTGAAACCTGGCCCTACAGAACTGTTGCAACACTTGCTCAGTTGTGAGCAAGTCAGGGCTGTAACAGATGTTTCATTACTCGTGGTACATGCTACTACATGCCGTGAGAAAGCTTATAAAATAGGATGTTTGTTTGATTTGACTCATCACCATACTTTATGTCGCTTCAACTTGTTGCACAACTGGCCTCATTAGGGATTTACTGTAAATGCATCAGCATTTTCAGAGCAGATCAGGAGGATGGCATCTGCTGCCAGCATTTGCTCAATTTTAAATCTCTACGTGGTACCTCACATGGTTTAAGGTCATGAGATGAATTTTGTTATTGTTCTAAAACGAATTCTATTTCAGCAGAAAGTGTTCTGCCTATAGGAGATTCAGTGGTTTGGGAAAATGAGTCTCTCTCAGCCCCCTTTTGCTATTTCTTGGACAAGCAAAGAGGAGGAGGAGGGTAGCTGTGTGCTCTGAGTTGGGTGTGCCCAGCAGCCACACCTGGGCAGGACAGTACCTTTACACTTGGTGTAACTTAACCCAACCAGACTGAATGCCTCCTGCGGCTTCTTGATCTCAGGAATTATTTAAAATTTGATCGAGAGCGTAAACATTTCTTTGTTTCTATGAGGTGAAATAATCTGCAGCTAGATGTCTTTCAAACCAAGCATTACCACACAGCCTGCCATGTTGACTGACTCATACAAGCCTTTGCTTTGCCCCTCTGTAGGGAAAACCACTCGCTGCCTTTTCTGCTTGCTTCTAAAAGAAGATAATTTCTCCCCAAGACGCCATTTTAAGTGTTTTGAAGGGTAGAAGGAGCTGTAGTTATTGTTTACTATATTTAATATTAATACTTAATATAATAATAAATAACAGTATTTACTACAATATTTAATTGAATGTATCTATACTATATTTCAATTCTTATTTAATACTCTAATAAGATGTTATGCTCTATTCAATACTATAATATTATATAATTGTTTATAATCTATTGTATTTTTAACATATTATACTGTTATAATTTAATATTATATAATAATACTTAAAATATAACATTTTAAATTTCACTTTTAAATGTGTGAAGGAGGTCCCTTTTCCAGACAAATCCCACTGAAAACTGCTTATATATATATGTAGATCAGACTGATGAAAGGATGTGTTTCAGGAGTTTGTTACTGCTCACCTGCCAATATATTATATACAATATATTTCACTCCTTTTGAAAGAAGTCTGAATGTATTTAACATTCAAATGTATAACTGGTGAGAAATGCTAGGTTCAACAGACATCACTGAGGTGATGTTTTAGAGAAAGCCACTGGTTTTGCCTTTCTTGCTGTATAGCAAAAATAAAGCTCCGTGTCAGTGACTTGAAGAGAACTATTCAGATTACTAAGTTTTTTAGAACCCATCTGACGACCCCAATATATTCATGTTCTGTCTCTACCATGCAAAGGCTTAGCTCTCCAGTATTCTACATCTAAAGTCATCCTGCTGAGGACTTCACAGTGACAGCTTTGATCTGCAAAGGATTAGATTATATTGGGAGCTTTTTGGCAATATAATGCCTATGTGCCCAACATAAAATTACGTTAAATTGACTGATCATGTCAGGATCACAGACTAGAAAATTATGTTAAATTCAGGCATATCCTGCCATCAGATGCATTTCAAGATAGCTTGGTTTATGCTCTGACCCTTGGGCTACTATTGTAGATTCTGTTTCACCAGCACTAGTGTAAGCTACTAAGAAATCAGAATGTATTTCAAATTTACTGCCAGCAGAATTTGCTCCTGTGTTACTTCTACTGACAGTAAGGTGTGAAAGTAGCATATGCAGGCTTGCACTTATATGTTCAATATGTTATTCTGTTAATTTTCACAGGAAAACATTCAAGAAGAATTTCCACTTCTAATTTCATGATTCAAAATTATATTCTCCACAATAAATACACTGTAATAATTACAATGCAGTGTAACACTCTGGTACAAGATAAATAGATGGAAATAATTGCAATGTAATACTCAAGCATGATTGAAGTAAATGACGGGGACTAATATGCTGAAACTGAGAAGACAATTTATGTGAACTAGCCAAAATTAGGTCAAAAACCCTAAGAATGGTTTTGCTTGATTGGTTTAATCAAGTCAAAGTTGCGGTCATGATACTTACAGTATTTTTACAAGACAACAAGATTTGGAGGAAAAGATATATTCCTATGTCTCATAACAATGTCTGAGGTAAAAACAGAAGGATTTTGACTGGAGCTGTTTTTCCCCAACTCAGCAGGTAGGCTTTGAAGATGGTGTGTTCATGCCTGTGCTATAGCACCACTGATCTGAGCACACAGTGACTTTATCCAGTTCTCAAAACAGCTGTTGTCTTCTACTCTTCATGAACAAGTACAAGTCACCAGGTGCAGACAGACAAAAAATAATTACAGGATACAATAATAGATAGATAGATAGATAGATAGATAGATAGATAGATAGATAGATAGATAGACAGACAGGTGATATATAGAGATATAGAGGTAGATATAGAGATATAGAGATATAGAGATATAGAGATATAGAGATATAGAGATATAGAGATATAGAGATATAGAGATATAGAGATATAGAGATATAGAGATATAGAGATATAGATCTGGATACAGGTGTTGATATAGCTAGATATAGATATAGATAGATATAGACAAAGATATAGATGGATGGATGTATAACAAGATTAAATTCTGTTTCAGTCCAAGAGCTAAAATATTGTAGTGATGAAATGGGTTACTCTGGAAACTTCTTGGCTCCTGCTTTGCAATTCCTGAAACAAAGTTAGGCTTGTGATTTCCTAGTTATCTAACTGGAAAGAGTCAGGCATGGGATATAGAGTTTTTAAAAGGGGAGCAAGGTAAGGAGATGCCCAAAATCTCCCTTTGCACTTAGCCTCACACAGCCCACAAGCTGCGTGATGGATGTGCTGCACAACCTACATCCTGTTCATGCCTTGGGTCTGTCTGTTCCCCGTGGTAGGGAAGCAGAGGAACAAAGATTTACCATCTAGCAAGGGCCAGGAGGATGAATGAATTCCTGCTTGATGTGTACACAGGACCATAATTTTTTTCGTTTGAGGGAACAGCATGGACAGGGCAAGAGGAAAAGAATGGTCAAACACTGACCTCACTCCAATGATAAATCCTGACAAAGGGAGGTAGTGAGAGTTGTTTCTCCTTATCTTGTGCAGGAGGATGACACTACTAGCAGCTCTCCAACACTTTGGCACACAAGCAGCATGTGCACTAGCTACTAAAACAGGACTTGGTCTCTACTGTTTCAGAGCCTAACTGAGAGCTGCTTGAGTCTGTTCTCCGTGTCACAGGTGCTGTTTGCTCCTTTCAGCAGAAATATAAAACTACCCCATTGACTAACTTTCTTCTGCTAAAGAAGTGACTTTCCTCCCTGAGCTCCTGTATGTCCAGCACCTCAGCTGCCCACATTACTTCCCGAAGAGACTTGTTATTCTCTTATTCCTTCCAGACCATTGTAAGGACATCATGCCAATTAAGAATATTCTGTTTTTCTGTCTTGTAAGAAGTAACAGGTTTCCTTCTAATTTTTTATTGTTCTGCAATTACCATATTTTGTATCTTCTGTTGGTTTGGGTCTAAGGAGTCATGTCCTACTCCAGCAAGATAAACTTGAGAGCATCCTCATGGTTGAACATGTGGCTATTTTGGCTATTCAGGTGGCACAGTTCACTAGTTGATGTGATTCCACCCATGTGGATCCTGTGTCCAGCTGTCTGTTGTACATTTAATAAATCCCATTTTAAGCAGGACTTCCTGCAAGTATTGGAACATGCATGGTCAGTTGTGGAGCAATAATGACTGCATCTGAGGAGCATAAGTGAAGAGGACAAACTTCTGATGCTTCTTTGTCTTCCCTTTCTTTTGTTTTTAATCACCCAATCGCTTCCTATTGTTCCCACAACGTGATGCTTTGCCTTCTGATGCAGCAGTGCCTAACGACCCAGAGTACCCAAGGCAAAGTCCATGATCCTTCTCTGAGGATCATTCTTGCATCTTGAGAGCCAGACTTAATAAGAATGTTTTACTTTGCAGGGTTAAGGGGCTTTTTAGAGTTAAGACTGTATTACTCATTCAATTCATTGCTGGCAGAAGACCTCTAATCCTGATCCTTAAAGGATCAGGATTAGAATACCTCACATCCTGGTTTTTAGTGTACTAAGGATTAGGATAAGGTCTGGCCTATGGCAGTCGTGTAGACCCCTGCTGTGTCAACAGCAAGGAAACAGCCTGCCTACCTTAAAAATCATGCTCAGTTGCAGTGTGCAGGGCAAGAAAGAGCCAGGAAAATGCCAGGCAGTTACTAACAAGCCTTTTGACTTGTAATGGAATGGCCCATTACAAACACTGGGTGATTAATATTAAAGATAATCCTCGGAGCATGTAAAAGGATCCTCTGTAGCCTCAGGAGATGGACAGTTAAATCCTCGGAGCCAGTATACACAGTTATGCCATCTGACCCTGGGGATACAGACCTTGTTTTTGAAAACAGCATGCTTTAGAGGAGAAAGTAAGTGGAGAAACTTGGTCTTCTAACCCAGAAAAAGAACCTTGAATATTCATGAAAACAATTGTTTATTCAAATGAAAGAGAACTTAAGGTTTTGTCCTCATATAATTGAGGCTATCATCATTTAAAAACGTCATAGTTTTCTGAAACTGTGTGAATTAGAAAAGAAAGAGGATGTGCATTTTTAATATATAGTCATACCCTCCAAATTATTGTTAGAATTAATATTTTTTTGCAGAAGTACTAGCTAACAAAAAGTAGTGTTTTACATATCATATGAAGTAAGTTAACACCTAGATCATATGACTCACAGTGCCTATATACCACAAGTGGTCAGAATTCATTAGTTCTAATTTATCTGCTTTTTATTTTAATCTGATCTCTACTCTAAAAGGAAAATTCCTGTGTTGAAACTAATTAAAGCCCTTTTTTCCCTTTTTGTCTTATGCAAATATTATGTTTGTCTTATGACTTTTATATTAGTGGTGGCAATACATGTTTTGCTCAAAATTAAGTCAATAATTTCTAGTTTTCCTGGGGGAGGTGGAAATAAAGGCATAATAACTTCCTTGTACCAGACAGAGACTGCTTCTCTATTGTGAGAAGCTCAGTATTTTATGAATTAAGTAAATAAGCCTCTAAAGAAATAATGCTTCTTGGATTTGGGAGGGGAGATTTGAAATTGGCATGTTTGCATGTCTACTTTTCTATAAAAGGAAGCAGAAAGTAGGAAACTATGAGGGATATTTAGCCCCATTAAGTGTGAAAAAGATGAAGTGTGCCTTCCTATTAAGATCCATTCTAGGTCAAAACTGGATACACGGAAATCAAATTCATGACAGTGGGAGTCATTGTCTTAGCTTGACTATTAACAGCTGTAAGATTATGCCTGCGGTGACTGTTTTCGTTTGTTCTGGCAGGGTACAATCAGCAGTGTCTGCTCTACTGCTTCTTAAGGTCAGATCCTGATCTAGCAGCTTCTCAATCGACAATAGTTCTGGACATCAGATTTCACTGATAGGAATTTTTACTTTGTATTTACAGGCATGAAACTCAGGTCTTAACTCAGTTATATAAGTGTTTTAAGAATATAAATGTTATTTTTGGCTTGCAGTGGAAAAACCTGTATCTCCAGGTTTACCTTAGTGACCCAGAATACAACATTCCTCAATTCAGAGTGAAACTGGAGTGTGTACAATCCCAGAAAATGTGACCGGATATGACTGTCAGTTTTAGAAAGACTGTACAGCATTGTGACTGTTTAAACTGATATGAGAGCATGCTCATCCATCTGCCCACCATCCTGTGCATTGGCATACACCTGCTTCCAAGCAAAAAACCCCAGAACAGCAGAATAGTTTGGATTGGAGGGGACCTTAAAACCACCCCATTTCAATGTCCTTGCCATGGGCACGGACATCTTGCACTATACCAGGTTTCTCAAAGTCCATCCAACCTAGTTTTGGATGCTTCCAGGGATGGAACAGACACAGGTTCTCTAAACAATCTCTGCCAATGCCTCACCACCCACATAGCAAAGAGTTTCTTCCTAATATGTAATCTCAATCTACACTTCTTCATCTTAAAAACATTCCCCCTTTTCTTGTTACTACATGCTCTTGTGAAAAGTGCCCCTCATGGGATATGACACCTGGCAGCTGTCCCTCCCACACAGGAGAGTGGAAGGTGCCTCAGCTCAGAAGGAGCTGATGAGCAGAGGTGTCTCCCGTGCTGGTAACCCAGCTATGGATAGCAGATCTTGCTCACTTGCAGCCCTTGGGTTGTACCACGAGAACTTACAGCTCTTACTTGCCCACCTGCCATGCTATGCAGTGTTCTATCATGACTTCACATAGCGCTTGCCTGCTCCTGGCTTTCCACAAAAAGGAGGATATCTGAAAACATCACTCCCCTCTGTTTCTGACTAGGTCTTTGTTATCATGAGGTTCACCATCCACATCCCACACACACTAGATATGCACACAGCACCAGTCCCTCCAGGAGGTATCTGTGTACAGCAGAGACAAAACGTTGTTTTGTTTTGTTTTCTGCAGCTTCCTTTGACCAGATTCTTACTTTCTCCTTCCCATGTGGCCACAGTGATAGCTTTGAGCAATGCTCAGGTGACAACTTGGAACTTATCTCTCTGACAGCCCTCATGGATGTTTTTCTTAGCTCTAGGGTCATGCTGTAGGGATGATATTCCAGAGGACTATTGTTCCCATACAGTTTGGAGGACAGGATGGCAGAGAGTCACACAAATGGAAACTGTCACAGTTTCCACACACACTGGACTTGTCCCACACTTCATGTGTCTTCAGGCTGGAGAGCTTGAAGTAGTAGTTACATCAGATCAAATCCTGCTTTACAGCTTCAGTCTTATGGATCATGCAAGCTCCAGCTACGTTCACTAAGAAAATCTGCTGATTGTCTGGACTCCTCATGAGAAGCATGTTAGGAGCTTTGCAATCTGGTTTGGCATAAGTTGAGAGAGGGGACACAGAAAGCTCCTGGTCAGGGCTCTTGTGGCCCAGCAGACAACAAAGGGAGAGCAAGCTACCTTGTTGGTGTCTGACGATCTTTCCAGGTCTCAGCTTTAGCCCGTGACAAGGATGCCTGGGGCCCTCAGTGCATTGCACAACACAGAACACCTATGCCCACAGCAGCAAAACCCACTGACCAAGACCAACAAAACCTGTTCTTGACTTCCTTGTAAGCACGACCTGAAGAATTTGTGGGTGTGAAGCTGCCATCAAAATCTTTGATTATGGTGGTTTAATGTCTGCTGATATGAGGTACACCCATGTCTGCCTAGTAAATTTGCCTCTGAGACTGTAAAAATAGCTCTGTTGGACTCTGAGGTTGTTTCAGGGGGGGGTGGTGGTGGCGGGGGGCAGAGGGGCCTTGGTTGGTTGGTTGGTTGGTTTTGGTTTTGGTGTTTTGGTTTGTTTTGGTTTTCTGAATTGATCTTTAACTGATTTCCAGGAACACATGAGGGCTGGAGAAAGCCTTGCTGATGGCGGTGTTTCAGAGTTTCCAGTTTGAGACAGATGGTCTGTGACTATGTGGTTCCCTGGTTCACTTTGATTTTCTTTCTTTGGTTTTCCAAAGGACATGAAGTTTTCAGTGTTCACCTTCTTTTCATTGACCTGATGGGAACTTTGGCTAGGAAGGAGGTATTTGGGCTCTGTGATGCATTCTGGATAATCAACGTGTGGCCACTTATGTAGAGACATTATTTTTCTAGAGCTTTTGACTTATTCAGGAAAGATTTCCAGAGTATGGGTGTGACCAATAAAAATTGTCAATAATACAAAGACATGGCTTTCTATTATAATATGTGAATAAAATATATACTGCAATTTGCAATTTTCATACCGATAACATAAAGTCAGTTGTGCTATTGTTTATAAAACAATAAAAATATGAGGATTTTCCTATGCATCAATAAGACAGAAAAATACTCCATTGTTAATGTCTGCTTAACTGTCTATATCTCTAGTGCCCTGTCTTGACATATGATCAGTATACTCTGTAATGCCTGACCTTGATTAAAACCAAATATGCTTCTTAATGATAAAGGAAAAGGAAATGTCATGGTTAATTTTGAGGGGGTTTTGTGTGCTTGTACCTAATTTTGATTCTTTCATCTCTAAGTTATTACTGAAGCAAGCACTGGATGCAGCTGAGCGCAATCCTACACAACACAGTGTCTTTCTGTCATCTAAAGATCAATGTTATATTTGTGCTTGGAAGTAATATAGTAACATTTGTTTAGACTTTGTGATTGAATAAGGAAGATATTATCTATGCACATACATTTGACTGAAGAGGAATGCTTTTCCTCATGGGAAGGTTACTGAATATTCAGTCACTAGTTTGGAAAGCAAACAGCTCAAAAGATCTTGGTCTGTGTCTTCCATATACATCTAATGAAATGTAGCCAGAATTAACTGCATATAAAATCACTCTGTATGACACTTGGATGCAGTTTCCATTTGGCTGCAGGTTTTTTGCTTTGAACAAGAACTACTGGGCTGTAAAAGTTCACAGTCCTGCAGGGGTGTGATGGTAATGGTGGGGAGCAAGACAGGTGAGAGTGAATCTTGCTAAGCTGTTACCAAACAGCGTGACTCCTCCAGGATTTCAGTGGGGTGCTGTTCTGCTCTCCTGCTCTTCTCTTCTCCAATGCTCCTCCTTAAGGATTTCAGTGAGAGCATATGCCTCCTGGATGTGAAGATGACCAACTTGTTTTGAATGAGGAAAGCCAATAAAAGCAACTAAATTGATGCTGAATTAGGTCATACTGGTCTTTCCAGGAATTTGGACTCTGTTAACAATTCTCAGCAGTATCAGTAATGTTTGGGATAAATTTCTGCAAAGCATGTCATGAAGGGCAGTAGATCTATGATTAAGTGTTTCCAACCATGTTCTTTTGAATTGTGTGAAACAAAATTATTTTAACCTATTTTTTCCAGCTAAAATATTAATACTGCCACACGATGAGTTTTCATTTTGAAGGAAATTATCCAACATCCACTACACCCACACTGAAACAAAAGTATCAAAACTTACCACCTGCCCCAACTGGGCTTTCCAGGACATCCATCACTCTAGTAGTTATGATATTTCATGTTTCCCAGACTGTACCAGCAACTGCCAATTAAAATGCATCTAATCATGTTGAATTAGAACTATAATAATATTAGTCATTGCCTAATAACTTTTTTTAAGCCACTAAGAAAGTGAGGTCTTGCCAAGAAGTCTATTATCCTTCCACAATATAAATCAAAAATAATAATTGTACTGTGTACCTTCATTTTTTTCTACTACACTGTGTAAAACACAAAACAAGTGGTCAGAGATGGGTTAAGTATTTTAAAACAATTTGTAAATTGTAACTCAAGAGGATATCTAGGCCTATTAATTAGTAAATAATTCATAATCTTGAAAATATTTAAATGCACTTGATTTCAGAAAAATATACCAAGTGGAACAATCTGATAACCTGACTGCTACCTTCAAGACTATAAAGGACAATGTTCTTTTCAAGTGTTTCTGTAAATATTTCAACATAAATTGATGAAAGTAATAATTTCATTCCACCAATGCTACATGTGCCTTTATTTAGGACTAACAAGGAGTCCTATATTTTTATCCATTAATAACTGATATTTTCATTAATATTCCCAAACTCAGCATGTTGAAGCCATTGTAGACATGGGTTGGAGATTTTTTTCTCTTTTCTTTGTTTTCTAGCAATGCTTCTTCCCTGCTTTATTCTCACTTTGTTAATAGTTGGTGATGGAAAATCACCAGCTCTGAACTCCTATAGGCTAGGATGTTCACAAGAGGAAAGGGTATATGCTATATGGAACAATGGTCCTGGTTGGATTAGAAAGGATTTAGAAAGGGCTGAAATTTTTAAGGTATTTTAAAGAGATTTTTATGTGATCCTCAAAATACCAACTGAACACTTTGGGTTTCTTCTATCTCTCCTGGAATGGCTTAGGTGCCACTTCTTTTATGTGTGTTAAAATGGTCCCTGTGATAGTTCAGGAGCTTGATATTTGTGTCTTACACCAAAAAATAAAAAACAACATCCAAAACATAGAATCATGAGTTCATAGAGTATTTTAGATGGCCAAAGACCTCTAAAATCATTGAATCCTTACCCCAACATTGCCAAGTCCTCTACTAACCCATGTCCCCAAATGCCATATGTGTTTAAAATACCTATAGGAACAGTGAGTCCATCATCCCCCTGGGCAACCTATTCCAGGGCTTGACACTTTCAATGATGGCATTTTTCCTAACATTTAATCTAAATGACCCCTGGCAGAGGCTAAGGACTTCCTCTAGTCCTATCACTTGTTACTTGGGCGCCAAGGCCAACTGTCACCTGGTTACACCCTCTTTTCAGGTAATTGTATAAAGAAAGAAAGAAGGTCTCCCCTAAGCTTTTCTCCAGCTAAATGAACCCAGTTCCCTCAGCTTTTGCTCATCAGACTTGTGCTACCCACTCTTCTCCATCACTGTTGTTCTTATTGGGACATGATCCATGTCTCCCTTGTAGTGAGAGGCCAAAACTGACTCCAGGAATCGAGGTGTGGCCTCACCGTTGCTGAGTGCAAAAGATTTAGCATTTTACAGTGCTAAGTAACTTAGCTAGTACAAGAACTAAACCTAGAATGGAAAGGAATCAGATTATCCATAGCTGCTTGTCCTGGTTTGGAGACAAATTTGGGGGAAAACCCCTGTATAGGATCCCTCTGGGAAGCAAGCCCAAGTGGCCCCTCCCTCCAACCAGTCCGAAAAAAAACCCTCTTTAGAGAAAAGTGGAAAAAACTATTTTACTAAACAAATGAAGTGCATACAAGTATAAAGAATGAATAGTATGAAACAATAAAACCTCTCCTTCTGAAGTGAGATGGCAAATTGAGAAAGTCCTTGCCGTGGGTATAGCTTGGCTCTCTCTCAGTCTCTCCTCAGTCCCAGTCTCTCCAGCGCTGCTGGAAAATGCCGAGGTCCAGGCCCCGGTGGGCCGCAGGTGCAGCCCCCAGTGCTCCCCTGGGTTTTCAGTCCAGAGCAGGTTTAAACAGTTCCAAGAAAAAGGAAGAAAACCAGTCTAGGGAACTTCTCTGCCCTAGCTAGCTGAAACTAACTAAAAGCAAAAAAAATCTCTGTCCTGCAGTCTCTCCAAGCCTCCGCCGAACACACTGTCCGCAGAAGAATGTGGAGGAGTCAGGCAGTTTTCTCAAAACAAACTCCGCACTTCTCCTTGCTCTTAGAACCAGTGTTAAAGGCACAGGACTCAATATACAGCACAAACAGAACAGACGATTGGGGATACAAGCATCATAAAGTTACCCTAGGACACTGCTAAACAGATTAAGGGTCTCCCACCCTTGAGAAGTCACTCTTGAGGAGGACCACATCACTAAGAGTGACCTTTTGGAGAAATGAACAGGGCAGTCTCAGCCTTTGGAACATGTGAACTAGAATCAAAATTTATTAGCTACAGCAAAAAGACTGATGGAGTGGCTGAGATGTGTCTGGGCTCTGCTTATGTAAACACCTTGGCTGGTGCCACACAAAGGCTGGTATTCCAGCCCTGGGAAACTCCCAGTCAAGAATGAAACACTTATAAGGAGGAAGTGCATAAAACAAAATATAAATACTTTCTGGGAATTCTTATATTGTTTAGACATTTCAAGGAAAGAAAACAAAGCAAATACAAAACACGGAGAATGATAACAACAATATTTCTGGGAAAAGTTGTTTCAGTGCATTGCTTATTTACTGCTTCCTTGCTGTTCTAATTATCAACATGATGTGCAGCATTTATATATAAAAAATAAAGACTAAGTCTGCACTCACGAATGAATAAGTATCAGACAATCACAAAATATGCTGGATTGGAAGGGACCCACAAGGATCATCGAGTCCAGCTGAGGAGGAGCTTTCCAGTTCATATCAGCAAGTGTTCAGTCAACTGTTTTATCAAATTTTCACAACATCTAGAAACAATCTATAAGCCCTTAATCAGATCTTACCTGCCTTTGGTGCTGGAGAAGGTGCCTGTGAGCACCATTTCTCTCTACTTTTCACATGTGGGCTAGAAGAGCAACCAGCTGATTGCAATGAAAATAGAGGTACCATCACAATTACAGGGTCATCATTGCATTTCAAGCTGCAGAAGTCTGATCAGGAGGCCAAACAAATACACACTGGTCAATAAAGCTCTCAGACCACACACGGGAGGGGGAAAAGTACAGTTTACCTAGGGAGTTCAGATGAGCTTGTGCAAACTCCCTGTTAGGCAAACATCTCTAAACTCAAGGGGAAAATGGGTGCTGTTCTTCATCTCGATCTGGCACAAGTCCAGTAGCCTCCTGCACCTGCATCCACTACTCCAGCTAGCCCAAGTACCCAGAGGTGCTTTGTGTGCCCAAAGAAGTGAGTTCACCTTGGGAAGTCTCCCAAGTCAGTCCTGTCCTTGCATGCCTGGACTGCTAAAAGCCTAAGTTAATGCCCATGCTGGTTAGTGAAACCTACAGGTGTCAAATGATCCATCAGTGTGGCCACAGGATGCTTCAAAACTTCTTGACTGTCTGATCCAGACCCCTCACACAGGAGGGAATAAAGTTTTGGGGGTCTGGAATGTTAAGGCAGCTTAATAAAAAATAAAAAACTTCATCTGTCTGTGTGCATGTTTTTCAAAAATATTTGATGCTAATCCACATTTATTAATATTAGTTGATGATTTAAAATGTTTCATTAAAATTTAAAGTGAGTGAGAAGGAGATATCTCCCGTCCTCTGGAGACAGTTAGAAGAAAGATACCATGCACAGCTCTATCCTAGTGCATTTTTCTCTGGTTGCATTTGAATTTCAGCAATATTTTGCTTTGTAAATTTGCAGTAAATAGGACATGTCAGGGAATTTATGTAAAAAATCAGCTGCTGGAGATATATAGCCTGAAGAAATGGGGTTTTTTGCAAGCTGGAAAGGAGTAATATATAAGTTTGGAGCACAATAATCACAGGGGAAAAAAAAAAAAGATAAAAACTTAAAAAAGCAAATGTACTATCTTTCCATTTTGTTGGTCAGAGCCTGTGGTGAAACATGGGGTTTTTTTCCTTCTCCTAAAACAATCTGTATTTTTCCAGCATCAGATGCAATATAAAAATCCAGAATTAAACAAACAAACAAACAAAATTGGAAAAAAAAGGTCCAGCTTCAGATGAACAAGTTGTTTGGTTTGTCAGGTGCATGGCTTATTTATATTTCTGTTAGAAAAAAGCTATCAACAGCTATATATTTTTGATGACTTAATTAATTGGACATGGTAGAAAAGAACATCTCCCTCCACCCAAAGATGCCATGAGAGGAATAAAATTTAATTTTGTTAGAGATAAAAATTGGAATGTTGTTATTTTTTGACCCTTGAGACAGTTTCTCTACTGGAGGAAGATAGGATGAAGAACTCAGCTAGGCTTAATGGGTAAAGTAAAAAACAAGTCCTAAGAAACTTGCAAACTCAACTAATGTAAAATGCTGCTTCTTACTATATAACCTCCGCTGTTGCAGTGTCCCTCACGCCTAGCAGGTGCTGACCACAGGCTAGCTCAGTCCTGCATGCAGCTAACGCAGATCGGTCGGGGTTGCAGGCAGGGTGAGCAAACTCCTTCCTGTGGGGTCTTGGTTCCCCACACCGGCAGCTGGACCTGATGGTGTTACGACTACGGTGACGGACAAAGGGTCGACTCTCTCCTGAGCAGGTTTAAAGGCAGTTTATCGAAGCAGAGTCCGGCAAGGAGCTCCACCACTGACCATGCTGCCCAGAGAGAGAACACTTTGAACTGGGCTGCACGAACTTATAAACGTGGGAGGATCAAGGGGCGGTGACAACAGGTCAGCTAATCAGGGAATACGGGGTTGTAACAGGGGGTGTTAATTTTTAAACATCAGACCAATCACAAGATGGGAGAAGGGGATTTCCCAGGCGCCAGCCTATCACTCGACACCTCCCCTGGATCTTTCCAGAATCCAAGGAAGGGCCCTGAAGTGACAGACAGGGCGCCCAAGAGGAGAGAGAGGGAATTGACAGGGACAGTTGGGGGAGTGGGATGATTGACATAAAACGACTTGTTATATAACAAACTTCATAGAGGGGGAACCATAACAGAAAACGGGGACACAGTGGAATGTACCATTACAAAAAACTTCTTATAAAACTTACAAAAATTACTTAAGAACTTAGTAAAACAACTCTTGCACCACCATATCTCCCCCTTTTTTGTTTTTTAAGAGGAGGAGAACTGGAATGGGGGAGGACAATACTCGGAGTCTGGATATGCCTCAGCGAACCACTCCAGTTGAGCGGGCCACTCCATCTGAGGTTCTTCTTCGTCTGGGTTTCTGTCTTCCCCTGAGTCTTCCTCCAGTTCCATGCCCTCCTCCAATTCAGGCATGGATGGCGTAGCGACTTGGTTTACGGAGGGGGAGTGTGTGCTGCTCGAAATTAATCTATTCAACATTCTTTTGATAATACCAATCGTAATTAAAATTAATACAATAATAAACAAAACTAACAGAACTGATCTTAAAATTGAACGTACCCGGTCCGAAATGCCCCAGTTCCCAAACATCGCACTCAGCCAGTCACCAGTCTCTTTTTCGATGTTATTCACCATGCCCCGGATGCTCTGGATGGCTTAGTGGACATCCTCAGCCTTTGTCAACAGGTTGAAACAGCACAACCCCTCAAACTCCTACAACGATGTCCATGGAGAAGGAGGAGGTAGTCGATTGCTGCTCTGTTTTGCAGCGTTGCCTGCCTTGTTACCTCCTCATCTGATAGGAGGCCGGCCAGCACGTTGGAAGTTAAATTTTCTTGTTTAGCCACCCAACACTCCAGGTGAGCCAGCTCACCTAGAGCTTTCACAACCGATACCCAAGGTAAAGAGACTGTGACTGCCACTCCTTTTACTTTTGACCAATGGATAATTTCTGAATCACAGTTGGCATCGAGCGAGGCCAAATCTCTTTTTTGGACCTTTCTGCTGGTGGAATTTTTTCGCTGCCAATTCATAAGAGTGGTCTTGTTGGGGGAAAACAAGCCCAACCGGCCAAAAGTACATGGTCCTCCTACAAGGTGAGGGGGGATGCCTGCCCATGCTCTATCCCCACAAATTAAAAATACACCTTTAGGAAGGGTCAGGGGTTTCCTATCAGTAGTCAAGGCCATCTCCACATGGGTGATCCAGCCGCACCATATTCTGGCTGTGTAGACGTTCTTGGTCTGATAGACAAACTGATAAGATCTCTCCTGACCCTGAGATGGGGTAAACATGAAATGGACACAGAAGGAAGCATTGGAGGAACCTAAAATTTCTAACTCCTTAGGGAGAGAACTTAAGATTGAAAGGGTGGACATATATTTTTTCCATAACAAAAATGGATTTCTAACGGGCAACGTAACTTCAACCGCAAGAAGGGAATCAGGTGGGGACAGCTGGGATACGGATTGATCCTTAGAGGCATCCTCTCTATTAGTCTGCTGTGTGATCTCCAAGAGCTTGGCGGGTAACTCCTTGGGTCCATATGGGATCCCCACAAAGCAGGTCATGAGTGGGTTGTCTGCCGACGTGGCTGAGAGGCAAATGTGGTCCTGCCCCATTGCCCTGGCAAGAGTCGCCCAAACGTTGGCCTTGGGCCGAGGCACCAGCCATCCAGAGACAGGAGCAGCGAGACTGGCGAGCAGGAGGATGCCGAGGAGCAGGTGGAGTTTCCTCGGCACTGGGGACCGGCGCTGGACAGGTTCCATCCGAACTAAAAGAACTGAAACAAACAATCAGTGTCCAAGCAGGGTGTTGTTTAGGAAAGGGAGCCCATCCCGTGAAAGAACTTCCCTCCTTCTCCGCCTAAACGCTGCCTGAGTGACTTGGGGTAATTTCTTCTTCTCCCCTGAGAGCTTCAGGACATAGGGCCTCACCCATTTTGATGGTAACCATCTCAGCCCTGTGGGGGTGGACACGCAAGCATATCCACGACCCCACGTGACCAAATCGTGAGGTCCCTCTGTCCTTCCAGTCTCAGGGTCCCGGACCATGACTGGCGGCCTCTCTTTGATGTTTAGTTGTGGGTTTGCACCGAAATGGTGAACGATTGGAGGGTTCAAAATCTTAAAGGTGCAATTTAAAAAATTCAGGGTGAATAGAGCCCTGGCCAATCGAGTCTGCGGTGTTTCTGTTTTTAAAACCTGTTGTTGTTGGTTGAGGACCCTTTTGATTTCCCTGTGGGTCCTCTCCACCACGGCTTGACGTGTTGTGGAATGGGGGATGCCGGTCCTATGTCCAACTCCCCATTGTTGCAGGAAGCTGCTGAACTCCCTGGAGCGATATGCTGGGCCATTATCAGTTTTTAACTCCCTCGGGATGCCCATGAAGGAAAAAGCCTGGATGAGATGTTTTATTACATCCGAGGTCTTCTCCCCTGTGTGGGTGGAAGTGAAGACTGCACCGGAGAAGGTGTCCACTGAGACGTGCACATATTTAGATTGGCCAAACTGGGGGATATGTGTCACATCAGCGTGCCACACCTCACAGCTCTTTAGGCCTCTGGGGTTCACTCCTGCACTCAAATTGGGAAGTGCATGCTGGTTGCAGGAGGGACACGTGGCCACAATTCCCTTAGCCTGTTCCCGGGTGATGTGAAACCGGCGAACAAGGCCAGGCGCGTTTTGATAGTAAAGCTGATGGGTGAGCTTTGCCTGCTCAAAAATACTCAGCAGGGGGGCCATGGCTGCAGGAGCAGCAAGAGCATCAGCTCTTCTGTTTCCCTCAGCAATGAACCCTGGCAAATCAGTGTGTGATCTCGTATGCATCACAAAAAATGGCTGCTCCCTGTGGGAGACAAGTTTGACAAGCTTAGAGAGCAGCTCAAACAGCACGGTGTTAGACACTTCCTGCAGTATGGCCTGATCTGCTCTGGATACCACTCCTGCCACATAAGCGGAATCCATCACTAAATTGAAGGGTTCAGGGAACCTTTCGAAGGCCTGCATGACAGTGGCCAACTCAGCAACTTGTGGTGATCCCTCCACCTCAGCAACATCTGCCTCCCAGTGCTGAGTCTGAGGGTCCTGACTGACTTGTGGGACCTTCCGGACGCGTCAGTGAAAACTGTCAAGGCCTCTAAAGGCTTCCTACTCTGAACAATTTTCAAATTCAATGTGAATTTGGCATCCTGATTAAAAATTTTGTGGGCTGGCCAATGAATTGAGATTTGTCCAGTGAAGGAATCTAGAGCAAACTGCAGTGCTTCGTTCCCCTGAAGCAGGTGTTCTAACATTGCCTTTGTAATTTGGCCCAATCTTAATCCAATTGGAATGTGAATGCATTCGAAATCACATCTGGCCAATTCCCTGATCCGGATCAGTTCAGCCACTAGTTCCTGTGGACGTGTCATTCTCTTGGACCTTTGATGGCTGAGAAAGACCCATTGTATGATTAAGAGTGGGTCATCTCTGCCCTGGTCCTTTTTGATGTTGCTCCTCCATTGGAAAATGACCCCATGGAGGTGTGGCAATTTTCCCATTACCATGAATTTGAAAGGCAGGTCCGGATCACACTGGTGAGTCTGCCAAGTGGACATAAGATGCTCTACCTTTTCCAGCGCATTCTTCGCTGCCAGGGTGAGTTCCCAAGGAGAATTCAGCTCCTCTCCCCCTTTCAATAAATTGAAAAGAGGGGCCGGGTCCTCAGTGGTCAGACCTAGCCAGGGTCTCACCCAGTTCAACGCCCCACACAGTAGGTGGACATCTGCGAGGGTCTTGATATTTGCCTTAATTTCCAATTTTTGTGGCACAATGGTCCACTTGCCGATTTCCAGCCCAAGGTACCTCCAGGGTTGACATCCTTTGAACTTTGTCTTCTTGCAGCTCGAACCCTGCAACAACTAAGGCATTGATTGTCAGGTCAAGCGCGTGGGACAAGACATCATTGGTGGGGGCACACACAAGCACATCATCCATATAATGATGGATGATTGCTTTCTCCGTGGCTACGTGGACGGGGGACAGCAAGGAAGCCACATACTACTGGCACATGACAGGCGACACCTTCAACCCTTGGGGCAAAACTCGCCAATGGTAGCATTTCCTCGGGGCCTTAGTTAATGGTGGGAACTGAGAATGCAAAATGCGGGGCATCGTCAGGGTGTAGGGGAATTTGGAAGAAACAATCTTTTATATCTATTACTGCCAATTTCCAATTTTGTGGGAGCATAGTTGGGGAAGGCATCCCAGGTTGAAGAGAGCCCATGTCTTCAATCACATTGTTAATTTGTCTGAGATCCTGGAGGAACCTCCACTTGTCCTTCCCTGGCTTCTGGATGATGAAAACCGGGGAGTTCCAAGGGCTGGTTGTCTCTACAATGTGGCCTTTAGCCAACTGCTCCTCCACGAGCTCTTCAAGCACCTTCAATTTTTGTTTTGAAAGCGGCCACTGTTCTACCCACACTGGTGAATCTGTTTTCCAATTCAGCTTGCGGGTAGGGTGCTCCTCAGCGGCCGCCACCCAAAAATCCTGTGAGGGGTCTTGGATGTCAATTGTGACCCCCCACTGGGCCATCAGGTCTCTCCCCAACAAGGGTTCCTTATATTCCAAAACAAAAGGGCGTAAACTGGCCAATTGCCCTTTTGGCCCCTTAATTTGCACCACACTCTTTGATTGTTTAGCTAATTGCATTCGCCCTATACTTTGCACGTGTCCAGCCATGTTTTCCAAGGCCCAATGTGATGGCCAATACTTGGTAAGCACGATCATCACGTTCGCCCCCGTGTCTAGGAGGCCAGTGATGTTAAGGGCCTCCCCACCCATGCTCAACTCACATGCCACCTGGGGCTTCGTCTCTGTGATGTTATGTACTGGACAAGCTGTTGGTATGTTGTTTTCTTCCGGGCGCTCCCAGGCAGGTATGATTTGGGCAACTATCTGTCCTTTTGGTAAAAATGTTGGTGGGTGGGTGCAGCGTAGCGTGAGAACGAATCTCCCAAGATTGTTGTCAAATGTTCCCAGAAGGATTTCGATCTCTTGTGGAGTGTGTTTGCAATCCCCCACAACGATGAGCTTACCTTCGACCCTTGGCCAAGTGCCCTGCTCACCGTTGTCGACTGATACAAATTTCCAATTGTCGTCTTTCAGTAGCAAACCCTCCGTGAGCTGTAACCTGTAGGGTGTATAGTAAGAATTAGTTGTCAAAATCAGTTTTGCAATGTCATGGTCCATATAAGTCACCTCCAGTAAGTTATTTGTGCTGTCACCCCGAATGGGGCAAGGCAGCTTTTCATTCTTTTTCTCTTGGCTGCCTTCCCCTTTCCCTTCTGCCCGGTCCACCCCATTTTTGTCATTACGCAGGGTGGACCTGTGCTCCCCCATTAGTTTTTTTGTGAGGGTTTAAACCTTCTCCCTTTTTCCTCTTCTCCTCCCCCTTTTTTGTTTTTGAAGTCCTCGAATTCTTTCTTAAGGAGGCATTGGGAGGACCAGTGCCCCAATTTCCCGCATAAAAAACATTTTTGTAAGCCTTGAACAGAAGGCTTCCTCCTGATGTTCAGTGATTTTCGGGAATCTTCAGTGTCCATGGCCGCAACGTGGTGGGATTTGGGCCACTGTTCTGTGGAGGTGCTCATGAATGGGACCTTTAACTGACATACCCAAAGTACGTCCTGTAGAGTGGGAGGAGGGTCTAGGGGAAGACTCAAGATTGTAGCACGACATAAATCATTCTAATTCGGAAATGCAATCTCCCCTAGGATGCCCTCCCGTGCCCCTTCATTTTTAACCTGGACCTCAATGGCCCTGGTGAGTCGCTCCACAAAATCAATAAATGATTCACTTGGGCCCTGTCTCATTTTTGAATACGGGACCACAGGACCATGGGGCTGCATCCTAAAGAATGCTTTCAAGGCTGCCTCTTTCACTACATGGAGGCACTGCTGGGGTATGGCAACTTAGTTGGTTACTACCGTCCACTGCCCCTCACCAGCGATATGGTCAAGAGTGTGGGGATTCCCGTGATCATCCACCCAGGTCTCAACTTTATTCAGAAGACCAGGCAGGGCGTCCCTGAACAGCTATTTCCATGCCCCCTCCCAGAGTTTATACTCTGTGGAGTTAAGCAAGCATGAAAACAGTTGCTTTAAAGCAGCAGGGACTACCACTGCTCCTGAGAGATCTGCGGGCAGGAGACCCCTGAAGTAGGGACTGTCTTGCCCATATGCCTTATGGGCTTTGCACAGATCTCTGATGGTGGCCTGTGGAAACGGGTGGTAAATCACTCTGATGTTCTGGCCTCTGCGGGAATTTCGGTAGGTGACAGGGGATAGGGTAGGAACAGGGGAGGAGGGCGGCTGCCCCATCGCCTCCAGCACCAGCTCCCCAACTTCCAGGTTTGGACTGTGGGAACTGGAAGGAGGAACGTGGGAACCAGGACTTCAGGACGACCGCCTTCCTGGGGGGAGGTGCAGTTCGCTCGAGGTGTGATGTCATCCAGGGGGAGGTATGATGGGCAGGGCTCGTGGGAGGTGGTCTGGGAGGAGTTTTGAAGAGAGTGGAGAAGGGAAAGTGGCGTCACCGGGATAGGGAGGGGTGGGGGCAGGAAAGAGTTGAGGGAAGATTTGGCGGGATAAAAGGGATTGCGGGGAGAAGGGCTGGGGGATGGCAACGATCTTGCCATGCAGTCGCCACCGTTTTGTGGATAGGGGTTTTTGAACCAGGAAACGTGGGGATGGGGAAGGCTCTTGAGCCACCTGGCCAGGGTTGCCCGAGAGATCCCATGCAGTCCGGCACGGACTGCGCGGGCTGGGGGATCAGGGCATTCCGGGGGAGCCTGAGCCAGCAGGCTGAGTCCCTGCCGCTCCCTTCAGAACGCTCTTCTGGGGACGAGGGGATCTGGGTGGAGGGGCAGGAGAACCGGGGGACGGCCATCCACAATCCGTCAGTCTCTGCATTCCCTTCAGGGACTTGATCGCAGAACAGAGCTGCGCAGCCAATTTAAAATACTTCAGAGTGTCTTTGTCTCCTGACCCAGCCAATTGAATCATTTTCTTTCCTACAGCGCCGCAAAATTCAGCGTTGCAGATCTGGTCAGGGGACACTTGCGGGAAATGCAAAAAGGGCCAGCGGACGAACCTCTTTAACTCGCCCTTTGAAATTTTCAGTTGGGCATTCTGAATAACCGAAACAGAACTATAATACACACCCTTTTGGGTGACTGGGAGTTTTACACCCATCTCTCCCGACACAAGCATCGGCCCCAACTAACACCCAGGCAAAATCAACACAGAACTAAAATCAAACCGAGGTTCAGTCTCCTAAAACCAAGGAGCGGACCTCCCCCGCTCACTCGGGGAGCTGCAAGAACAGAATGAGTGGCTGCAAAATCTCAAAAAAATGCTACTGCGTGAATCTGATTCGCGCCAAACTAAAAGATTAAACAATAAAAAATAATGAAAGACGGTCCTCAGGAGGGTTTCCAACAGGGGAATGGGGCTAACCTCCAACCCCTGGGCTGCGCAGCTGGAATCCTCTATGATGATTCTTGAGGAATATTTCTCCAAACTGGGTCTTCCTGTCCTGGGGGAAGCCCACCCAAAGTAAGTACCGCTTATGGGCGATACTTACGCCATCTTGGGACTTGGAAAGCCTGGGGTTGTTGTTGCGCTTCTGAAGAGGACTCCGGGGGCGCTCCGGAGCTTCCCCCTTCTCCCCTGGGGAGCGAGCTTCCGTAGGAGCCGCTTCCACCGGGGGTAACACAATGCCCAAGGACTATGCTTCGGGCACTTCGATAGCCCTAGTCCATGCTGCAGGGTCCACATCGTCGCCAGGGGGGCCCCGTGTTGGGTGCCAGACACGCTGTCGCAGTGTCCCTCACGCCTGGCAGGTGCTGACCACAGGCTAGCTCAGTCCTGCACTGCAGCTAACGCAGATCGGTCGGGGTTGCAGGCAGGGTGAGCAACCTCCTTCCTGTGGGGTCTTGGTTCCCCACACCGGCAGCTGGACCTGATGGTGTCACGACTACGGCGACGGACAAAGGGTCGACTCTCTCCTGAGCAGGTTTAAAGGCGGTTTATTAAAGAGGAGTCCGGCAAGGAGCTCCGCCACTGACCATGCTGCCCAGAGAGAGAACACTTTGAACTGGGCTGCACGAACTTATAAACGTGGGAGGATCAAGGGGCGGTGACAACAGGTCAGCTAATCAGGGAATACGGGGTTGTAACAGGGGGTGTTAATTTTTAAACATCAGACCAGTCACAAGATGGGAGAAGGGGATTTCCCAGGTGCCAGCCTATCACTCGACGCCTCCCCTGGATCTTTTCAGAATCCAGGGAAGGGCCCTGAAGTGACAGACAAGGCACCCAAGAGGAGAGAGAGGGGATTGACAGGGACAGTTGGGGGAGTGGGATGATTGACATAAAACGACTTGTTATATAACAAACTCATAGAGGGGGAACCATAACAGAAAACGGGGGCACAGTGGAATGTACCATTACAAAAAACTTCTTATAAAACTTACAAAAATTACTTAAGAACTTAATAAAACAACTCTTGTACCACCACAAACCTCCTGCCATATGTATGATGAACAAAACTTCCATGTTTAGCCACTTAGTAGGTTTGATCCAAAAGGACAACAGAGGAATTCCACTTCTGAGGATGTTTCTGCTCATTGCAGGGGGGTTGCACAGGATGATTTTTACAGGCTCCTTCCAACCCAAACTAGCCTAGGATTCTGTGATTCTGTCTTTGTTTTGATATATTTGATTCTTGCCTTAAAAAAAGGAAAGAAAGAAAATTCCAGCTACGTAAAATTGTTCAAGGATTCTTCGCGTGGCTTTCCCCCCTGCTCCGTCCCATCGATTTTGTTACATGAATGGATACTAAATGAGGATACAATGACATTGTTCTTCTTAGCCTTGGATGGTAGGCTCTGGTACAGTGCTTATGGTGAGCTCTTACTACAACAAAAGTATTTCTACTCTCTGATACCTGTGTAGGAACCGTTAAGCTCTAATTGCATAGAAGTTTACACTTCTACCCATCTATTCAGCTTTAGAACAAATTAATTGAGTTTTTAATATCCCCCTTTTTTTCATTTATATATTTAATAGCATGTTTTAGTACACATACTCATACACATAACCATATGCATATATCCATACATACACATATGCATGTGCATATACGTATATTTACAAACATATGTATTGACATTGCTTACCAGCTTTGACAGGCCTGTTGGGCACAAAATGTGTTATTTTAAAATTATTGCATTACATTTAAAAATTACTCAAGCACTAGGAATATAATTTTTAGTCTAGATGAAATTACAATGCATGGATGTTTTGAGCTTTTTTAAAATATATTAAAAAAAAAAAAAAAAAAGCTCAATAACCATTAAGGAATCTTCAATAATTATTTTTATTACTGCCAGAAATTATCTCATAGACTGGGAATAACCAGTCAGTCAAGCACAAGACCACTAAAAGTCAAATTAATAAGATGCTCATAAATCAGTGTCTCCCTTCTTTTTTTTTCTTTCTTTCTTTTTTTTCTTTTTTCTTTTTATTTCTTTTTTCTTTTTTTCTTTTTTCTTGTTTCTTTTTTTCTTTTTTCTTTTTTCTTTTTTTTATTTTTCTTTTTATTTTTTAATTTTTTTTCTTTTTTATCCTTTTTTTTTTTTGACAAATGAGATGTATTATTCTTAGTTGCATCAAACAACTTGATTTTTAAGGTTAACTGCACATGCATGTTCAACAGTATATATGTAGTAGTAGATCCTGAGGACATCACTTACTCTGGCTGAGTAAAGAACTGTGCAAGAGTTCAGGGATTGATCTCAGCCAACGGAAGAGTTTTGGTAAATACTTAAATAGGAGCAAAGACTTACTTGAAGGTGTTTTTTATAGAATTACAGATAAATTTCACCCTACAGCTGGTCAAATGATTGCTAACATGACATTCTTAAAATGGTTGAAAAAGGAGCTTCATTTTGTTAATATATGCATGAAATATATTTCCAATACTCAGGCTAATATTATTGTAAACAACTATACTCAGCTACATTATTATTTTCTCAAACAAAAATATTTATTATATTTCAAAAAACAGCAAAAAAAATCCTATGCTAGTATAAGTGTGTTTATAAATTAAAAATTAATAAATTTTATTTGATAGTTGCACTCCCCCAAATAACAAGCCAAAGCCAAATATTGAAGAACAGTCCCCAGATTAAAATATTCACATCTGGTGAGCACTTATGAATAGCAAACCCTTATGGAGATAGATGGGTCAGTGAAGGAACAACCTCTTATGAAGGGAGGTTATCTTATCTCTTCTCACACAGGCTGTTAGACCTCAGAGTACCATAACAATTTTTGTCATATACCAGGGAAGCTAGTCATTCTAGAACAAAAATTTACTACCTAAAACCAAAAATCTTCATTTAAAATATTCTTACTGAATATGGTGTGAATAAAGGCAGTGTTTTGCTCAGTTTTGTAAATTTCAGTTAGTTATCAGAGACAAGCTAAACTTGTTCAGAAGCACTTTCAGTTTACACCATAAGCAGATACACAAGGCGTGAAGTATTTTGGGATCCAGTGTCTCGGGACATTCAGTATTTGTGCTGTTCAAGGGCTGAGAGATTTTTGTAGATCTTTAGTGTATTGTGAAAGAGAAGGTGCAGCTGAAAACCTTTCCTTAGGCAAGACTTTTGCCCTCCCATGGGAAAAAATTCTGATGGAATTCATGGAAGAGGGTAGAAAAGAGTTTTAGAAATGTTTTGTAGAGTATCCAAAAAGAAAAGAACTTGCACAGGGTGGTTGTGTGGGGTACATGTTAGGAACAGATACCATGTGTTATGATTTTGAACATAAATGTGTTTACAGGTAAAGCTGTTAATAATTCATCTGTAATTTTCTCCTTCAGAAGCAGCACATGTGAAATATGTCATATATTCACCACATGTTTGTACAGCAGCAATGCCTGTAACCTTGGAATAAATCTGCGGGGGATACTGTTGTGAGAGAACATCTCTGGTGTTAACATGGACACAGCCAAACTGCAACATTTCAGTACAATCTGAAAGGATTTTCCAGAGTGCTCAGTGATCTATAGACTCTCAGTAGAATTCAATGTTATATAGATATCTTTTGGCATGAGTTAAGATGCTCAAAATGTCACACAAGAGTGCATTAAGCATTCTAATATTCCTTGCCAAACCCCTGGCTTTGTTTCAAGATCTTGTCAGATCTGGTGGTGGTGCCTTTAGATGGAGCATGAGCCCACACAGTTTTATTGTAGCTTTTTGTTGCTTTCAGCAAGGAAACACAAATCTCAGTGAGTTTGGCTTCTGCTTGGTGGGAGTTCTTCTTGGCTAATTTCTATAGTCATAGAATCACAGAATGGTTTGGGTTGGAAGGAACCTTAAAGATCTTCCAGTTCAAATCCTTTGCCATGGGCAAGGATACCTCCCATCAGACCAGGCTGCTCAAAGCCTCATCCAACCTGGCCTTGAACACTTCCACCAGAGATGGAGCATCCACGACTTCCCTGTTCCAATGTCAAACACCCTCATAGTCAGGACTTTCATTCTAACATATAATTTAAATTTATCTTCTTTTAGTTTAAAACCTTTTCCATTTGTTCCATTACTAACTGCCCACATAAAAGGTCGCTCTCACTCATTTTTTTTTTAATATACAAAAGGGTGGGCATTTATTTATCAGTGTACCTTTCTACTATTATTATTTTTATTTATTTACACCCTGACCTCACCCCGCCTCCACACTCCCCAGAAATCTGTGGTCCATTCAGTGGTCTGAGACAGCCTCTTCCTGCCTCCTGTGCCAGGCTTCTACCAAAGGCAACATATCTATGGTCTGAGCCCACTGTGGAGAGGATATCTGTGAGGCATTCATCCTCTGAACCAACCCCTTGTCTGAGCTACGTTCAGGGGAAAGCAGACAGGATAATTCCTGATGGGTCCAGAGTCCTGCCAGCCACTCACCGGCAGAGGTTCAGTCTGCGCAAGATTAGGGGAATCAGACCAGCAACCTGTGACAAAGCTGGACTGAGCTGCATGGTGACATGGTGTTCTGCAAAAAGCTGTGTTGGGAGAGTGGCGCTGTGGGAATCAGAGAAGTAACAATGCCAAGTGGCATCCTCTGAGGCAAAACTGTGCCATCTATGTGCAAAATTCAGAAGTGAGTTGACTTGTGTGATGATATCTATTACATTTGGGATTACACTTCCCTGGAGCTGCAGAAGCTGGTAGTTTGCACAGGCAACCCTTTGAGACTGGGCTGCAATTTTACATGCAGATTTAATATCTTTCCTGGTGAATGAGGAGAAGATATGGGGAAATTCTTTAGACAATATGCACCTATTCTTGTTTTTGTTGTTGCTGTTCCTAAAGCCTGAGAAAATGACCGGTTTTGAGTGCTCTGTGAGGTTTGCTGAAGAGAGTGCATTTTTTAAAACAGTTAATGCATTGTCACTTCCCAGTGAGTTCCCAATGGCACAATTGCTCTCCTGCTTCTTTGCATCAGTTGCTTACACCTAGTGATATGGATAACTGGTATGGAGCTTTCACACAATGTCAAAGCAGATTTCCATATCCAAATATATACTGAGATGGCTTCTACTCTGCTGTAGGCAGGAGGCAGTTGAGCAGACAGAGGTCTTGTTCACAGATATTTTGAGGCTTTTTGTTTGTGTTTAGGGAAGCATTCAGTTCCATCACTCAGTACACAGCAATGCTGTCACACAGTGTGTTATTGCTGCATGTCAGCCTGGTGCTTGACTAAAGAAACAGCCAGTCTGTCCTCCTTATTCCTTTTATTGAGTATCAATGGCAAAACAAAACTTGTTTTCCATGCAAGGACAGGATCTTCTTTTCTTCTGCATCTTCCTATAATTGCTCTTTTTTTTTTTTTTTTCCCCCCCCCCCCGAACAGTAGGGAAGGGTTAGTTTTGCACATTTTTTTCCCCCAAAACAGCCTTCAGTAATGTGGGCAGATACTGCCATGATAGCAATCAGGACACATCAAGGCTTACTGGGTTCCAGGCTTACAAGTCTTACAAGGCTTACAGGTCCTATGTGTGGGTATTAAATCAGCAGATGAAGTTGTGGATACATGTATTCTATTATTTTTCACCCTAAATGGGATTGTGCCACAGAATCATAAACTGCTATCAGATCTTGAGATTAATAAATTGATATTGGATTTTATATCAAGCTAGAGTTCTGATAAACACACATCTATGCTTTGATTTAGGGAAAGATATTGCTGTTAAAAGTCACACTTTACATAAATGACATATGACAATCCAACTTTCAAATTTTCTTCTCTGTAACCAATTTTTGAAACAAACCTCAACTTCCTTTTAACTTTTGAAGAATAAACAAGGACAAAGATTTTTCTTCAGCATCAAAAACCAGCAGGAGTTAAATTTTATTCTCAGTTTCTAAGGTGGTCTGCTGAAATAACCGTTTGAAGTTATGTTCCATGTTTCCCAGCTTGCAGATTAAAATCTGTTCCCAGGAGTTTAGAACATACCCATTTGTTCAAAAGTGCTGGTGTGGTTTTGGGTTTGATATTTTTTCTTTATTTTGTGGTGCCTTTTTTTTTTTTTTTTTCTCTTTGTTGGATGTGGGGAGAGAGTGAGGTGGGGAAGGCTCTTGGCAGGTGTTGGGGGTTTTTGTTGGTTTTGGGGTTTCTTTTGTATTTGTTTCTAGAGGCCAGGGAAGGAGATAGGAGAAGAAAAGAATGGATTAATCTAGAGCATCCCATAGAAAATATACACTGACCAAACCTGTTTACCCTTTATTTAAACAGCTTCAATAGATTACAACTCTGCTGTTAATCAACAATAAGACATTCTTTTAGGCATCTGCCAACCTATTCTCTTGGCCAGTGCATTTTACTTGGAGTTGGAATAAGGAATCTATTTTTCAAAATGCCTGTTATAACAGCCTTCTCCCCTCCTGTTTTTGCTGAGCATGGAACAGTCGCTGTCTAACCTCTCTCCAACCTGACTGGGTCTGGAAATTTACTAACACTTTAGCTTAACCCTCAGGGTGGCATCCTGCTAAGTGTTTGCTGAGTTAGACTGCGCTCTCCCAAATGGCTAATGGATAAAACTCTTGAAGACATCACGGGGAGAAGTTGTCACTGCTTGGTACAGAAGTTAATTTTAGCCCTTTTCTTAATATGACTGCCCAAATTATTTCAGTGGAAATGAAGTTATAAGCAAACTTAACAAGTGGTGTTGCCCCACAAGGAATGCATTTTGTTAGTTTATATTGTTTGCCGTAGTATTTTCTGTCCCTGGCTCACCCTCCATATTATGCAGATTTAGTACTTTAGAAATGCCAAGGATGATCCAGAAAGCTAAGGAAGACTTTTTTTTTTTTCTTGCCCAAAACTAAGAAATCTAAATTTTAATGTTATGTTAATCTTAGATATTAGGCAGCATTTACAGCAGAAGTCTGAATAGGTTTACCACCAGCCTATGAAAAATTTGTTCTCACACTTTTTCCAAACTCATTTGGTTTTGTTAATTGTTCTAAGATAGTTAGTAGAGGATATTTTCTGCTGCAAGTTTTACTACTTGTTTAGAGACAGTCAACCCCATCCAGAGACAAAGTCGCCGGGGTAAAAATGGTGTATCAGTCTGCTATGATGCCTAAAAATCTAGTCACACAAATTCCACTAATGAATGAGGATGACTGCTACTAAATGTAGTGGAAACAGAATCAATTTTACCTCCATGTTTTTGATGTACCATAGGAAAAAAACCACACTTTTTTCCAAATAATAGACTGGCTTTCCTTTCAGTTCTCACTGAACATACAGCAAATTATTTGTCCTGCAACTGAATTATCCAGCAAGCATTTTTTTTATTTTCAGGCTGTAAAACTCTTCAGATATTGTCAAGAACATACCAAGATACAACTGAATTCCTGTAACATTTATCTGAAAAGCAAAGCTAACCTTCACATATGTTTAACAGCCTAATTTCTTAAAATTTTCTGATAAATAGCAGATTTTTTTTTGCAGGTACAAAAATTACTTTCTCTTTAAAATTTCTGACATATTTTGTTGCCAAGACCTTGGAAGCTGGGATTTGGCATGATTTCTGTTCTGATGTTCCTCCCCTTGGAAGATTAAAAAATCTTTAGCTCATGGCAAAGCTAATCAGTGTTGTAAGGTCTCTGTAGCATTTAAGATAATCAGACACCACTGTTTTTATCAAGACTTTGCTGACTTTGATTAGCAAAGCTAACAAGAAAAATCAATACGTTAAGGACCTACAAACACTTTGGCATCATGCAGCATTAGGAGAGCTTCAGGCAAACAAGCATGTGTGGTATTCAGATTTCCATTAGTCACTTAAAGTGGAAAATCTGACGTGATTGTCAATTAGTGGGACAGGATATTCAGCTTATTTAACCAAGAAACCACAATGCAGCATGAGGCTCCTAAGTTAAAGCAAATATCTCATTACAAAAGTACTTTGACATTTCTTGTGTTTATTTAAGATCACTCATCATTCAGGTAGTTAAAAGCTATAAAACTGAAATCATGCAGACTTTACTAAAAGTAGGTCCTACCCTTCCTTTTCAAGTTTCATAACTTTTGGTGAGTTCATGCAGTACTGAAGGTTAATGATGAGCCAATACTTGTTTAAGATGTCTATTTAAAAAACACAGAAGGCACTGAGCATCTATCTCCCTGTTGCTGCAGAACACAAGATTTCTTTCTTTCTTCCTTGTGCTCAGATTAATGGTTTGATGCTCTCCAAACTGTGAGTCAAAAATAGCTGCTTCTGCCTTTCTGCACTGTGGTTACTCTGCCAGCGTTCTGGAAACTTGTGTCAGCATGTACCTTATGCAAGCATGGCTCAAAGGCCAGTGCATTTCGAATTGCTACAAAGTTTTGTTGGTGTGTTGTTGTTGTTTGTTTGTTTGTTTTTAAGGAGTTTCTTCAGAATTTTCTCTGGTTGCGGTCACTGCTTTATGCCTGCAAATGGATAGTATAGAAGTTCATGAAAGGAAGAAAGTGATGGCCAGAAAATGTGACTGTAACTTTTTCTGTCCCTATGCTCTGCAGTAATGGTGACCCAAGGTGACTGAAGATTAAACAACTCTAGTTTCAAAGAGCTGTTAAGCTCTGATTCCTCAGGACTCTAAGTTCTACCACCAATAACAATGTGCCACCACTTTTCTTGATTAAGGTTTTGTTACTTGTTACTTGTATTGTTACTCTAAAGACCTTATCCCTGCTCCATGTAGGGTCACATTAGTAATATTCTTGAGAAAATGACAGGTAGAACACATTAAAATAGGTGCTTTGCCAGATGCGCTCTGTCCTGATTTGTGCTCTTTTCTTGTTGCCTCTGCTGCTGGACAGATAATAGCTCATCTAGGTGGTCTATTTTTCACTGTGAGGCGAAGTGTGTTTGGTTTGAAGTTAAGAGATCAGGCTAAAGAACAATCTGATCTTGTGGAACTTTTGTTAAGGAGGGTGACTGAGGCTGTTGGAGGTTGCTGTTCCTGATCCCATGCAATGGACAGGAGCTGACCCTTCACCAGGATGGAGGCACAGAAGTATTACTGGATACTGGCCATAAATGAGAGACAAGGAAAGTCCTTTGAATACCTGGAGTTTAGCAGTGGCTGCTCAACTCCAGCTCCAAGGAGGAATCTCCTCTGAGAGAAATGTGCAGGTGTTTTTTGTGTGGAGTGGTTTCTCCTCTCCTGCGCAGAGGTGATGAAGAGGAGACCTCTAATCAGCCAAATTCCCACAGCAAGCAAGATGTTTGGCATGGCTCACATCACCTCCTATGTTGACAGGCCTCTTCTTAAGTTCTCTATAAATCACATGAGCCCTGCTCCTGCCATGCACAGCCAGGTGTTTGGTTTTGGAGTAGTCGCCTTGGCAGACCATTATTCCATCCTTGAGAAATAAAACAAAACTTACCACTTTTGGTGCATGGGTGACTTGCATTTATCAAAAGTGTTGAATGTAACTGAGGAATAAATTGTGAGTTTCTATCACAAAAAACAAAACAAAACAAAACAAAACCAAAACCACCACCACCATCACCACCACCACCAACAAAAAAAACACACACACACACACACACAGGAAAAAAAAAAAAAAAAAAAAAAAAAAAGGTCCAATTTTCTGCCAATCTGTTCTGCCTTCATTTGGATTTGAAAAAGAACACCTGGAATCCTGGAAAGGATCTCATGAGGTTGTGAGATCTAGAGCAAGCCAGCAACATGCCTGGTTGGGTGAGCCCTAGGAGTCCCTGGCTGATACACATCTGAGCAGAATTGTGCCTCTCCCTTGGAGGACTGAGGGCAAGAATAGCTAATTATGTCAAATTTTCACCATAAAATTCCTCAATTCATAAGCAGATGATGATGATTGTCTAACATTTTACAAGGACTGAGTCCAAATGAAGCTTGCTTCCTCTTAATTCCGAAATTTTCTCAAGCATATTCAGGGAATAGATATTTTAACATAATTGATTTAATGTACCAAAAGGAGACAATATATTGTGATGCTGTTGACATTGGGGGGGGGGGGGGAGGGTGAAAATTTTTTATTGTTTTGGTAGTTGGGTTTGTTGTTTGCTTGTTTTTTACATTGGCCAATGACTCAACATAACTACAATAAAAAGATATTGGCCAACATCTTCATATTACATCTGAAATACAGAACAGAGTTAATCACCCATCTTCAGCAGTAGGGTGTGCCAATTATCTGCCACACAGCTTGCATAGTTCCATGTCTCCAAGTAATTTTGCTGACATTTTGAAAATAGGAGTTTATGCAACAGCCCTTCGAACATAAATAAAACCAAGATATATGATGAAATTACTTTTTGTGACTCAAAGGTGGTGATTTTTCATTCTTTCACTTCTTTTAAAGGTTACATGATGACCAGACCATTTAAGAGTGAAGTAAGTTCTGAGTGAGTGCAGCTGATTTCTTCCCTCACACCAGCTTTTTCATCTGCTTCTGTCAAGGTTTGCAAGATCTGTTACATCAGCTTGGAGATGCCCTGATTTCTCCTTCAAGAAGACCCCTGTAACATTTATTGTGCTGTGATATGTGTGCCTCCTTCCTCTTTTATCTCCTCTTCCTCCTGAGACACTTCTGCAAGCACCTGGCTTAATTTTACTACAACTGGAGCAGGTTTGGTCATTCAGCATCATTTGAGAACACTGGATTCCTGATTACTATGCACTATGGAGAGCTGCTTTCCTTCTAATCCTAAACATTTTTTTCAGTCTTGCAGAAATTCAGTTCCTTATTGATGTGGAATGTCTGAGTAGGCAGTGCTGGAAAACCAAATTTGTGATGTGAGAACAGTGCTAGAAAACCATTATTATAGTGGATTCGTAGTGAACAGAGGAAAAATATTATTTGAAGAATTGCAGAGTTATTTCCTTTGGTTGTCTCAGAATGTTCTGGAGGAACAAGTCCTCCCTCATTCAAAAAATTTATATCTTCAGTCTAACTGGTTCCAGTGACATTAATTTTGTATTGAAGCTATTCCCCAGGTCTGTGAGTGAAGGTGAAAGTTGGTATACCCCCAGGTGACAAGAAACTCCTGGGCTTTTTCACTGAATTTGTGATTAAATGCTTGCAGATATTGCTTAAGGAGAAATTCTGAATGTGATGAGACTGGGTAGAGGATGGGAGCAGCTGTTACCTTTGGCCTTAAATGTTATCAAGGTCTACTGGGTACCAGAGATTTCTCTCCTGAAAAAAGTGATCATCCTATTTTTATTTCATTCCTATTCCTTCCCATGAGTAACACAACGTGGAGTCAGAACAGCAAGAAAACTTGCACAATTTCCTAATGAAACTTACTTAGTGGGAAAGTCTGAGGAGCTGGTGTGTTTTTTTGGTTTTTTTTTTTTTTTTTTTTCTTCCAGAGATTCTAAAAAGAGCAGATTATAGAATGAGGTGTGTTATTCTTATTATCTTTGTCCATTTACAGGTACTGTACAGCCACAAGCTTTGCACTGATTTTTCATACTACCTATTAGCTGGGTGATTGTGACTGCACTTGATGAGCAAGCTCCAGCAGGTGTGCAAGGCACTCAGCAGCAGCCAAGTGCTGGAGGAAAGAGTTCAACTTGAAATGAGAAAACTGGCCATATTCAGTGTGGTCCAAGTGAAACTGAAGGACCATGACAGCATTCCCTGTGAACTCCAGAGGGGAGATCTTACTATGTCTATTATTTGCAGTTACTTTTGAAAACATATGGAGGATGAGCAAAATACTGGTAGGCTGAAATAAAAGTAATAAAAAGTAAAATAAAATAACAATAAAATAATAATACAAAGAAAAGCCTGCTGTCTATCGTACTTTAATGACAGAGAAAAGGGTGAGATGGCATCTTGTCTCTCAGCTTACTAGAAAGTTCTGAAGAAATGCTTGGCAATTACAGCAGAGTTTACAAGTATCTTGAAGAAAACAAAGAACTGAGAAATGGCCAACAAAGATACGTCAAGAACATATCATGTCTAAACAATTTAATTTATGCCTTTGAAAATATGGACGGCTTTCTCAATAGGTAGAAACAGCAGATGTTATGCATTCTGGCTTTAGCATAAAATCATTTTATGTTTCACCCAACACTTTCTGGTGAGGAAGCATGTTGAGCTATTTGTGCTGAAGGCTCAGTGCAACACTAGCTGAAAACTGCTCCCAGAGTTCAGCAGACTAAAGTTAGGGAATATGACCTCTGTGTGGTACTCAGCATGAGTTTGTGTTAATGATGGGATGATGAAATGAGAGCACACTCATTAAATTCAGAGGTAACATTAGGCTGAAAAAGAATAAGAACGTATAGACAGGCTTAATTTTATAATTGGCCTTGGCAAGCTGGTGCATACAAGTCAACAAGGACAAGTGCAGAGCACTGCACCTCAGTGGGAAGCAGCTTTTCAAATGGAGGGCAGACTTCAAGAAGTATTCAGACTATTGAATAATATAATTCTGAAAAACAGAATGAAAAACAAATCAGCAACATTTTTGTAAAAAGGGACCTAGGAATGATTGTGGTCCATGGATTGTATGAAATTTTAGTGCTGTTCATGTGAGAAAGCAAATATTTCTATAGGAGTGAAATTAGAAGATGAGCTGTGTGAATAAGGTGAAATAACCTTTCTTCATCATTCAGTGCCACATGGTTAACACGGCAGTGCTACATTTTAGACAATATTACTGAAAGAAATGCCCAAAGATATAGGATAAAAGGTCTCCAAAGGGAATGTGAAAATTGTTTAGAGGTTTGTCTAACAGGGGGAAATAAGCCTTATAGTGCATTAAAAAATTTGTAAAAGCTAGTCAGTCTGTTCTCCAATACAGACGAGAAACACATCAGAAAGCACCGAGTTTACCTTGCAAAAAGGGAGCTTTAATTATTAGCTAAGGTTTTTCCTTAGGGATAAGGAAGTACTGTGCAGAAAAGGTGTGGAGCACTGGAGTTATGTTTTAGTTGTGAAGAACAGGTTAGGGAAATGTTCTTCGGGAATGAAAGGTATGATTGAAGCTACTTTGGTCTGAAGGATGGAAAACGGCCCTCACCAGGTTTCCTCTCACCTTCTACTCTTTGACATTGACCAGTCATCAGGAAGACTTTAACCAGATGTCCAAACTAACTTGCAAGCCTCAGTGCAGCTCAATGCAGATGAGGAGTGGGGCAGCAGTGAGATGCCCGTAAAATGAGCCTAGATTTTAGGTAAAAATGTCCTATTTAAAATCTTTTCTGTTCTGCTCAAATGTAAAATAGGAATTTTGGCTCTTCTTGTGATTTTCAGGCTGCTGTCAGGTACCCAAGAAGAGGCGAGTAGCAGGCAGTCAAACTCAGCTGGCCATTTTGCATTAAAGTGCATAGCAGATAGAAATATTGTGATCTTGGATGCTAAAATACACACAACTGTTGTACTAAGCACTGACAGATTGGCAAGGGCAGTCCTTTTGTGTGATGGTTGTCCCTTTTAAAAATAACATGCCTTCATTTAGCAGCAAGTGAAAAACAAATAGTCTTTAACTTATCACAGAATTGTTTACTTTAGATCAGTCATCCATGCCTATGATTCAACTCTTGATTCAACTGTTTCTGTATCTTGGTGGCAAGGTTTTTCTCAATTTTCAAATTGTACCTCTTTGTTTTTCACAGCACAAACAACGGGATTGGAAAATTGCTCAAGCTGTAATTATGAACATCATTACTTTCTCTGCTTTATTCATCTCCCTAATAATTCTGAGTGTTTGCTGTGTCTGAGATGAATAGATAAATGTGGACTACTTTCATTGGAAAGAAACAGGACTTTATTCTTTATGTCAGCGTATATTTTTCTCAAGGTAATCCTTTCACAGCAGACTAGTATGTAGCTGATTAAATTTTCCTTCATGCAGAGGGATGCATGTATGAAGGCAAAATTGTTACATAATTTTTTTAAAAAAAAATCTATCACAGAGAATGCAAGAAACATCATTGCAAAAACTGACACCTCAAGGATGCATCTTCCCTTCAGTGTTATCCTCACTGCACAAAAAAAGCCATGGGAATTTGGCATTAGTGCTTATTGGCAGGAGAAGTGGTCTGCATTTACTTTCCTAAGGAATTAAGGGTTATGGCTGAGAATGACTGTTATTTTCTGAAATGCACTTAATGCAAAAAACTTGGCAAATAGAAAATCATTTGTAGAAATTCCAGGTTAAGAAAAAAACAAAATAAAACCAAACCAAACAGTCCTTTCATGTGTCTATGTACTTAGAACAATAAGAACTAAAACCCACTTATGTGAATTGACCTAAACTACCAAAGATCTAAAAAATTAAAAAAAAATTACAAGTAAAATGCATCTTATGACCCTGAGTTCCAGAGTTACATATGCATCTACATAAAATCTTTCCTTCCATAAGAAACTAACTTTTATCTTCATAGAATTCTGAAATTTTGAAACATTTATTTTCCTGTGTAGCACTTTTAAACAAAAGTTGCTGTCTTGGTATTGAAAGATAGTTGTTTGCCAGGGAAAACTAGAGCCTCCATTGGAATGAAGAATGTAAACGCCCTTCCCTCCAAATTATTATAGATTTGCAATTAGGGGCTCTCAGGCAAAGATCTGGGAAACAGGAGTAACAGTTCTTTACTAAGAATATTTAAAAAAAGGAAAATACAAATGTAGTAGTACAAAATAACAAGCAAGGAAGCAAACAAAGATCCTGGAAAAGGCCCTGACAGAGCCAGGGATACGACCTGGCACCCTGTTGGTCAGGGTGTTGGAAGCAATCCAAACAAATCCTCCTGGAGTAACAGATGTGGTTCTGTGGAGTAGAGATGGGCCTGTAGAAAGTCCAGTGGTGATGAGATGGGCCTGGTCTTCTTCTGGGGATCCAGTGGAAAAATCGGATCCCTTGTGTCCTCCAGTCCCAGTTTCTATCTAGCTAGGAACAGCTGGCTCCTCCCCCACAGGGTGGGGCATCTCACAATGGGATGATGGAATGTGTCACATCATTGGTGGGCCCTAATGGCCCATTATCAGAAGATGTCCCCCTGGGGGATGGAGGGGTGGTGAAAGATAAAAGAAACACTGCCCCACCTGGTTTTAATGGCTGGACCATTGTCAGAAGGCATCTGCCCCCCCCCCCCCGGAGTAAGAAGGATAACACATCTCCCCAAAAACCAGCTTTCAACACATGAAATAGAATATACTTTTTTAGGTTACATAATCCAATACACATGTGTCTTTCAGGTTTTAATGCCATTGTATCAAGACCACTGACAAATTCCATTGGGTTTATGAGCACTTTGATATTGCATGTTAATACTGCATTATTAATATATTTCCATGTGATTACAATACATAAAATATAATTGAGATTGTCAGAAAAACCTTAAATTTGCTTCAAAATTCTTCTGCAAATCTCTAGCACCCACAGTGACCACTTGAAATTGGTGTACTGTATTCTGAGAGAAAAGTGAGACCCATCTAAGTTTGCCAAATTGTATTATTTGGAAATATCAGAATTGCCCTTTTTTTTTTTTTTTTTTTTTTTTTTTTTTCCCCTTCATCAGGAAATGCTGAAAATATCTGTGAAGAAAGGCTTGTAGTTTTACAACTAAAAATCTGAAAATATACTGGTGCATATTCCCTGATTTGTGTGATATCAGGAATACTGTGGAGAAGTTACTTTCTTCAGTCCTACACACCAGTCTGATTTAGCACCATCATTTTATTTAAAAAAAATATTACTTTAAGAATTGAGATCATACATACAAAATCATTGTGGTTTAGAGAAAGTGTATTATGTTTTTTTTTCTATTGTGCTTCTTCACATGTAAGCTTTAACATCATCCTTACAGAAACTCTGATAACAAAGTTTATTATCTTATTTTGTTATATCACTTTATTTCAGGAATAGAAGATTTTTCAATTTAAAGCACAATGAAAATGTGATTACAATGGAGTACCGTACCAAAACAATTCATGCTCGTAGCGCTGCAGTCTATGATTTTCACTGATTTAATGACATCAGTTTTTCTGCTGACTTAATCTTATTGACATAAAACAGTTCATATACACAAATAGGCAGTGTAAGGGCAGCTTTCTTTTCCTAGCATATCTGCACTATAAATACATAAATGCATAAATAAATATCTGCATTATAAATACATAATCCTTCTTGCCCCTGGGTCAGCTTTCAAATCCAGTGGCTTTTGAGTTTTATAGGTTAATTATACTTTTTGCAAGCAAATGTTCTGTTACCAGCTAAAATTTGCTTTTTGCTAGTGCATGTGCATGATTTTTTGCTTCTTCTCTTCTTCCCAGAGCTGTGGGCATCCTTTTCCTTTCCCATGCGACTGCCTACAGCACAGTTACAAATAAATGCGTCAGTGCTACAGCTCCACTGGGTTGTATCAGAAGAGAGGAACGGTCCACCCCGTCTGCAAGGAGAGCTGCTGTTGCCGTGTGCTCTCCAGAAAAGATTAGTTCAGTGCTGTGAAATCAAAATGTGTTGAGAGACTGTTCCCAGACAAACAGCTGCTGTGTTAGATTTTCATCATCAAGGGATTGATGAGATTTACTCTGGGCTGCTTTTTTTCCATTGTGCCCCAGAGATAAGAATTCTTGTCTTTCTGCTAGTTATATTTTAACCTACCTGTTGCTTTCCTTATTTGAGAAGTTAAACACAGCAGAAAGGGAAAGACTAAATATACATGCAGTGCTACTGCTTCTAAGACAGCTTTTTTTGTTGAACACTCAGTCCACTGATAATTGTAATAATCTAATGTATGTAGTTGCCTTATATAATGTAGAGAAGTTAATTAACAGATATTCTGAGTGCTTTACTGGCTTAAAGTGGATTCTTTCTGGATCCATACATGCACAGTGAACTTCAGCACTTAGTAAACCAGAGCCAGAATCCTTTCTGTGACTGTGTTAGCTGAGGCTGAAAAACTATTTTTAGACATTTGGCTTTTTAAGCAATTGAAGTTTTTCCCTCTTTTAGCTAATGAACTCTCTATTGTATAACTCAGCTGATCAGTTTGGTGCTAGGGACAGGGAATGCAGGGGACCCCACTGAGCACTCTGGGAGAATCAAAACACTGCTCCAGGTTAAGAACTTTACTGGGCATCCAAACAAAGAATTACAGTATCTATGTAGGTGGAGGGTTGGTTAAGCAGCACTGAATGAGTTGGAACACAATCATATTTACTTACAAGGTTGAAAATACATTAGTGTTACTAATTATCTCTGTAAATTATGTTACAAAGGCTCTCAGTGCTGCTAACTCAAGATTACATCAGCATGTGGAGAGAACCATTCCTGTCTCTTAACAGTAAATGTCATTATTTGGCCAAGCCACAACCCATGAGAAAGAGAGATGGATTCTCACCAAGTCCAACATTTCCATGCAGCTATAACATTGATGCCTTCAAATTTCCAGCCCAAATGGTAGGCAGGTGTAAAAGACATCAGGTAGGTCTCAAATGCTTGGCACCTAAATCCAGAATCTATTGTTCCACTCTACAGCTGGGTCAAGGAACATGACCCAACAAGCACCTAACAAGATAAGGCTAGAAAATATGAAAATTTTAATGATATTTGCTAAGTGCATCAACTACCAGACTGTTGCAATAGTACAAGGAGTAATAGTTTAAATCCAAAGGGTAAATTTAGATTAGGCATATGAAAGAAGTTGTTTTACAATGAGGGTGGTGAAACACTTGAACAAGTGGTAGATGTCCCATCTCTGGAAACATTCAAGGTCAGGTTGAATAGGGCTCTGAACAGACTGATCTACTTGAAGTTGTCCCTGCTTATTGCACGGAGGCTGAACTAGATGGTCTTCCAAGGTTCCTTTCAACCCAAATTAGTCTATGATTCTGTGATATGCCACGCACACCCTCAGTTGTCTCATTTGCATAGCCTTGAACTCCCATAGCAGCCCTTCACATATCTTTATTTCTAATCTCACTAAGTTCTGTTGTATCTTCTTCTCAAACAAAAAAATATTTGAGCAGAATAGGACATAGGATCATAAAAGTTCCTTCAGAAACCTGAAGTGGTTTAGTAATCTAAGTGGCATGGTTAGCTTTCCTCTTGAAAACTTAAATCATTCACTTGACATAAGGGAATATCCACTGATATAATGCTACATGATGTATTATCTTTGGTACTATACTTCCTTTAGCAGTTGATATCCAAATCAGTAATTTTTTCACATGATATTTGGGTTTTATGGAATGTGTGAAGACAAAGCTCACATTATTTAGAATTTTTTGAGGTTGTTAACAAAAATGATAATTAAAATAGCGTATTATATTTACCCATCCTCTTCCCAAAAAATCACTTAGACGAGATTTGCTAAATCAACATTCAGAGGTCTTAATATTCTACAGAGACATCGATAGAAATTTAAAAATTCAAGTTGACATAATGTTTTTTTCAACAATCTGAGAGGCAGTTTTAATAAACTAAATGGAGTTTTCACTATGTCCCAGGCAGAAAGATCTTATAATCTCATTAGACCATGTACATCTTCAGCTTCAATGTAAAAGCCAAAAATACAAAGGAAAATAAGTTGTCTCTTGTGAAACAAAGTCACAACTGTCATGGTGCTGGCCTGTAGGGCCTGTTTTTACTTAAAAAGAGGCAAGATACCAAACCCCAAACTTGCCTAAAGAATTAATTACAAATACCATTCTCACTGGAAAAGGTAGAGGGTTTTCAAAGCAGACCTTCACACTCCCCTAAAACTTTAATTACAGTATTGATGTGGTAAGTCAGGGAGTACTGGACATATATCCAGAAATGACTGTTTTGAAATGAAATAACTTTAGTTAGTACTGAGTAAGTGTGCAAATATGATTCACCAATCAGTCTATATGCCAAAAATAAGCATGAAACATGAAATGCTGGCAAGGAAACCATCCCCACAAAGTAGAATCTTATTATAAAATAAGCTTTTGGACCAGAAAATAGAAGTGCCATGGTAATACTGGATGCGAAGACTCATCACTTTTAAAGTGAGAATGCAGAAGACAATACATAAATCTAGGTGTAGTAAGACTTTTCCCTTCATATCTACTATTTCTCTCCTTTTATTAGTATCCTTCTAAGAAGCATTTACAGTTACTTGGAGAAAAGTGTAGAATGTTTGTTCAAATTCTATGATCACTAGGAAAAGAAATCACCTTACCTGGCATGCTCAGTGCCGGATGGGCAGAAATGTCACAGCTGATTTTGTGCTTTTGGATGTGGGGTGTAAATCACGGGTTTGGTAATTCAGTTTTATTCTTCTATATTTTTAACTTCTGTAAATCTTGTGAAGAAAGTGGAAAGGAGCAATACTACATGCTATAGAGGGATATGACTTGAAGAAACGTATGTCATGAGACAAATATCTTGCAAGACCATTTGTTACAACAGTAGTGCCAAAATAATATTATTGTGTAAAGAACTTCTGAATAATAAAATCTAAGATAAAATATCTAATTTAAAGAACACAAATTAAATTGCAAATTATGTAGATTCATGACACATTGTAAACTGGTGTGTTTCTTAGCTGAAACCATGAAAATTTAGAACCAGTTTGCAAATGTTGCAAATCCTCAGTTTCCTATCTTAAAAGAAAATATGCAGCTCCTTAGATGGAAGTGTTTTGATTCAAAATTGTTGGAAATCAATGACAAAGTTCAAACTTCTATACAAAATTTTGAAATTTTGAGTCAATACTGGGATGGATGGACTCTATCAGCAGAGCAGATCTTGATTTTAATTATTTTTCTTTTATTTTCCTTTTAGATGCTTCAGTGCAGCTCACAGTGACAAGCACCCCTCTGCTGAAAAAGTGTCCTAGATTACACAGTGAAGACACTTGGCTTTTGCCCAGAAAGTGGAGATAGACTTCCCTCTGCCACAGCTCTAGGCACCTCCTCAGCAGCGCCGCTCTCGGCTTCATGATGGATGGACTGGGGAGAGCTAACAGAGCAGTGTCTGTATCCCTTGCTCTATTGCTTTTCCTTAGAAAAAAGGTGGTTTGTGCATGCTGCACAGGCCTGCCTCCTGCCCTGTCCTGTGCTAGTGCATGACAGGCAGGCTGTCACAACCATCCTGTAAGGAGGAGAAAGCAGGAGGACGACTCCTCGTCAGGGCAACTTGAAGCAATACCAGGAGCCTTGTGTAACTGCTGCCTTTTTTCCATCAACATTTCAAATCAGTTACCAACTCATCCATAGCTTTTCCTGTTTTCTCTCCCTCTGTATCATAATAAGTGTCATGTGAGTACAAAAAATCCCCAACAATAAAACAAGCAGTTTCCCAGTATGCCAATTCCCAATAGTGATAACTTCTGGCAGTGAGCTTCATATGTCCTAATCTAAAACAAAGGCAGCACTGGAAGAGAAAGTGACTCAGTCTCTGTGTCTCAGCAAGTAAACACTATCTAACCAATGTAATCTGGTCTTTATGAGCTTGAATGAGGTGTTTTGCTAGGCTTGGATTAGTTTCACATGGGGAAATGTATTTCACATGTATTAGGAATAAGGGAAGTACCTTGTGACACTGATATAATGGGTTGCTAAATGCTCTTTAGCTGAGAGATTGTAGAGACATTTTTGTTTCACCCAGCCAGTAACTAGGTCCCATGCAGTCACTAGCTCACTTCTTCACAAGTGAAAGCACAGAGAGAATTGGAGGGATGAAAGCCAAAAGACTAGTGGGCTGAGATAAAAGCAGTTTAATAAGGAAATCAAAAGATGTACGCACGAGCAAGGCAAAGTGAGGAGTTAATTCACCACTTCCCATGGCCAGGCAGGTGTTCAGCCATCTCCAGGAAAGCAGGATCCCAACACATGAATAGACACTTGGAAAGACAAACACCATCACCCAAAATGTCAGCCTCTTCCTCCTTCTTCCCTGACTATATACTGAGCCTGATGCCATACTGTCTGGACTATCCCTTTGGTCAGTTTGGGTCACCTGTCCCGGCCATGTCTCCTCCCACCCACCCAAGCACCCCCAGCTTCCTCACCCACATGGCAGTATGAACAGCAAAAAAGGCCTTGGCTCTCTGTAAACCCTGCTCAGCAATAACAGAAAGATCTCTATATCATCAGCTCTGTGCTCAGCACAGACCAAAACACAGTCCATACAAGCCACTGCGAAGAAAATCAATTCTATCCCAGCAGAAACTAACATAGGTATGTATGTGCTTCCCTCAAGGAAATAACCATACTTCAATGCTTTATTTTCTCCTAAACAAGTTTATCAGTACTTTTTTGAGTGGTTTGGGAAAGAAGAGGAATGAGATTTTTATCAAGAAGGAAATTTAGGGTGCTGTTTACCCAGTGTCTGAGTCAGTGCTAGTCAACTGCTGGGGAAAGCCACTTACACTGATATAGCAGTCCTGTTTTTCCTGCGCCTACAAATGTCCCAACCGTCCAGCAGTTCTCCTGCAATGTGGAAAAAGGTGCTGCTGATTCCAGTGGTGTCATGGCCTCTTCCTAACTGAAACACCTCAAAGTTCAGGTTTTCCCATGGACCTGTCCCTCAGGTGTGGCCCTGTGCTGGGAAGCAGGATGCTTCACTTGCACAGCTCTGTGGAACACATCCCCCATTGCTTTGCTGTGTAGGTGTGTTGCCCCTTTGCCTTCCTCCTGTGAACACATACCACAAAAAATATGTCTCCCCAGCAGGCAAAACTCTCTGCACTTCATCCATCTGCATTTCCTTGAGGCTGAGAGAACTTAAGATGTATTCCTTTTCCAACAGCTACTTCATCTTGAGTGTCTTTCTCTTCTCTCTGGTAACAGGCAATAGGATGAGAAAAAAAGCCTCAGGTTGCTCCAGGGTAGGTTTAGATTGAACATTAGGAAATATTTGTTCACCAAGAGATTGCCAAGTCCTGGAACAGACTGTGCAGGGAAGTAGTAGAGTCACCACCCCAGGTGGTATTTAAAAGGTGTGCAGATGTGGCAATTAGGGGCTTTGATTAGTGGTGAACTTGGCGGCACCAAGTTAATGGTTGGACTTGATGATCTTAAGGGTCTTTTCCAAACTAAATGATTCTATGATGTTATGATCATCTGTTGGGGGAGGGATTGTTGTGGAAAATTAAGTGCTGGCTGTGCTTCTCTTTGAACATCCTGAAAGCCCCTGGGAACCCTGATGATCCTTCTTTGCCTGCTCAACTCTTCTGTCCCCTCCTCCTCCTTCATGAGTCCTTCAAATCATACCTCTTCCTGGGGAAGGAGTTGGAGTAACAGCAGAAAAGGTTCCTTGTAGCGCTGCAAAAATGACCCCAAAAGAATGTACTCAAACCAGTGTTGTGTTTATATTTTCATAACCCACAGACATGACCTTTGACTGAGTTGTCCTTCCAGTCATCCCAGGAAGATACTGTCAGTTAGTGTTTTGTACCAGCACTTCTCAAAGTATTTTGGAAGACACTGCAGCGTTAGCTCCATCTCAGAGATGGAAAAATCACCAAATGAAAAATCAAGTAACTTTTAACTGTTAAAGTAGATGTGCAGAGCCAGGGACTGTGAGGAGCTTTATCTGTGCCAGAAATTCAGTCCAGCATTCTTCAAACAACATTCACAAAGCAGAACCTACAGTTGTTGATTTTTAGCCATTCTTAGGGCAGTATTTTCCCAGATTAATAAACTGAATTACTAACAAACATCTTGTTAAATTCTGTGCAAGTTATTTAGAAGCTTTAAAGTAACTTGTGTGGTCAGCGTTCCCTTACTATGTTCAGGGAGACACAAGAGGTATTTCAGAAACAAGAACAGACGAAATACTATCTACTTAGATAGCAATCTGAAGTGAATAAAATGAAACTCAGTTCTCGACAGAAAATGTCCTTTGTTGCTTTATTCTGCCACTTAGTGCCAACAGCCTGTGCCAAGTGCAGAGCTGATTTGCGTCACCACTATGGTGATTTCATCCCTATGCTAATTTTGCGATGTATGGCAACGATAACCTTGTAACTCTTGGATTTACAGGGAGGCAAGGATGAAGTAAACTAGATGGGAGATTTTTATGATTTTTCTTTCCTATAATATAGAATTATGGAAATGCTGTCTGTAAGGGGGACTGATTGCCTTTTATCTTTTAGCTGGCACAAATGTGCATTCATTTAAACTCTTTTAATATATCTTCAAAGGTAGGAACAACAACAATAGCAAATACAATACCAGCAACAATAAATAATACTCACAAAATCACAGATCATAGAGTGATTTGGGTTGAAAGGGAACTTTTCCCTCTGTCATGGACAGGAACACCTTTCACCAGACAAGGCTGTTTACAACTCCATCCAACCTAACCTTGATTCTTCCAGGCATGTGGCATTCACAACTTCTCTGGGCAATGTGTGCCATTCATCACCCTCACAGGGAAATAGTTCTTCTAAATATTTAATGTAATCCTCTTCTCTTTTAGTTCAAAGCAATTTCCTCTTGTTCATGCTCTTGTCAGAAGTCCCTCTCCAGCTCTCCTGTAGCCCCTTCAGGCACTGACAGAAGGTCTAAGGTCTCACCAGGGCCTTCCCTTCCTTGGCTGGACAGCTCCAATTTTCTCAGCCTGTCTTCATAGCAGATTTGCTTCAGCCCTCTAACCATTATCATGGCCTCCTCTGGATTCGCTCTACTTCTTGTTTTGGGGAAGTTATGGCATGAAAAACAACAATAATAATAAACTAACAATAACAATAAGAAAAAAAAGTTTTAAAATGGAATAACAAAATAGTAATATATTGAAATAATAACAGTAACAAAGTAATAAAATAGGAAATAATAGTAATATAATGACATCATAAACTGTTCCACTTGTGTGGAACTGGGTCTGTGACTGCCTGGGGTCCCAGTGGTGGGAAGATGCTCCAGTGTCCTGCAGCTGGAATACTGGTTTCTGAAAGCTGGAGGGGCAGAGGATATTTGCAAGCAATGTGTTTCCTCTGCTCACAACACTGTGTCAAAAGCAAAGAAATAGGTTAACAAAACCCAGGCAAACAAACAAACAAACAAACAACTCAAAACCCCACCCAAAACACCCCCAAAAACCAAACCAAAAACCCAAACAAGCAAAAAACATTAAACAGAAACAAACATCCTAATCCCATTTCCCTAAGTTAAAAAATAAAAAATAATAATTAAAAAAAAAAGTGTAGCTCTTTTTAGCCATTTTGGTTTTAAAGAGTTTCCTGGAATAACTTAATTAAAACCAAAAGCAAGTACTTATTAAACAACATAGATTTAAAATATAGTGTCACTGGTGATGATTTTTGATTTAAAGGAAAGACCTATTACATTTTCATTTGTATGGATTACAGAAACCATCAATGCAATTCCTGTTCTTTGACCTCTCCTTTACAGAAGCCTCTAAATTATATGCAGGACTTCTGATTATGGATGAAGCATACTCTGACAGGTAAAACATCCTTGTTTGCAATATTCACTAAATAACTCAAAGCTCTTGGACAAATTTGCAAATGTTCCTGGCTTTGCCATCAGTTTTGTGTATAACTGTGTTTTCAGGTCTCACTATTCTCTTTCTCGTTTTAAAACCAGCTGCAGATCATTATCACTGAATTAGTACTATCAGAGCTTTGGACCTGACAGATGTTGTTGGGGAAAACTCACTTGTATGTCTGGAGGTGAGAACGTTTACCCAAATTCAGTTCCTACAGAGTGCAGCTGCTGAGTTTGAAAACACTCTGTGAACTTCAGCTCCATGGATAGCAAGAAATCTTGGAATAAAGCATCTTAATTCCTGTATTTCCAACCTTTCATGGGTAAAACCAGATCTTCAGCTTATCTCTAATTCTTCTTAGAGCTTGCATCACCAAGAGGGATGTATTTCAACCTATATGATTGCCTTTCCTGTTAATATATATGACAAGATGTGAAATGAAGTGGCACCTGCCTACTTTATTATTTTTATCTAAACAGTCTGAGGTGAGATTATTTTTTAAGAGAAAGAGTTTCTAAAATTAAAGCATACTTTTGAAAACATACTTATATATTGAGGTGTTTGGACCGAAACAACTGAGTTACAAAAGCAGAGGTCAATACCAGAAATGAGCTTCCTTTAAAATAAAAAAATGCAAACTTTTTTAGGGGATTTTGTGGCTGTTAAGGCAATGAAAGGGAAAGCTTCCCTTTGCATTTAGGTTATATGGCATTTGTTCAGATAAAAAAATGTTAATTGCTTTAGACAGATGGTGAAAAACAAAGAAATTTAAAGTCAGAGTACTCAACCTCTCTCCAATATTTGAGAAAGTAGTCTGCTTTTAATATTTTTTTAAAGTGTATTGGAAATGAACATTTAACCATTTTGATTTTTTTAAATTGAAATATTTCTGTGTTTTCAAAAAAACAGGGCAGATGCATTTCATTAAACCCACATTTCTTCAGTGAGTTTTCTCCTCAGATATGTGTTAACCTGCCTCTGCAATGAATCAGACATTCATTGATATTGAAAGTCAGTGATTCCCAGCTCCTTCTTTTAATTTGTTTGGCTTTTTTTTCCTCAGTCCAGTTTTTCTCTTATCTCCAACAAGAAATGAAACCTCCCTTAATGGTCTGATTATTTTCATAGGGCAAGATGACCCCACGCGTCTTTGTCCTTCCATCTGTAACCACTCTCCATAGACTTCACTATGTAGACTTCCAAATGTATCTTTTGAGACTGCAGGTACCATGCTGCTTCTGAACATGAGAGATGAATCAGAGTTTCTCTGATGAAATGTTGGTAAATTAACCACATAGGTTTGACCCAAGATTGCTTTTAAGGGGAGAAGAAGGAGGGAAAGAGAGACGATTTGAAAAGACATCAAGGAGGATGATAGAAGCCTGTCTTATCTGATCATGGCTGGGAAAGAAGGCTGCAGGTAGGACTGTAGTAGAGTGACAGTAAACAGCCATAAATGTGGGAAAAGGACCTTATGGCTGACATTAAGTTGCTAAAAACTCAGGCAAGAATGAGCTTCCTACACAAGCAATGTGAGGGAGTACTTGGTTTATTTGTTTTATCCTTTCAGTTTCTTAGCATATTAAAAACCTGTCCAAACTCAGAATAGGGGAGGTGCAGAGAAAAGGTTGTATCAAGGTGGAACCACATGGACATTGTCAACTGGCTTGCAGCTGCAGAATATTTGTGCAGCACCTACACCACTGGGCACAGCTCATCTGGAGGAGTAGGTAGACTGAGTCCTGGCTCCCTTTTCTTACCCTGGATTCAGCAGCTGGAAATGGGAAAGCATGACATACTTGTGACCTGGTTTTTGCACTGTCCTTCAGGAACTTGATAGCAGTCCAAAAAGCATTCCTCAGATCACAGGCTGTTGACACAGCACCTCAATATGAACTGTGAACAGGCTGGCTTCGTTCTATATTTACTGCTGCTGGCAGCCACCAGGACGAGTGTTGTGCTTGAAGCATTTCTAGCATGCTCAAAGCCAGTTCATAAGCCCCAGAAAATGAATGTTACACAACAAATTGGATCTCATATAACGGGACTTAGGCTACCACCAGGTGATGCCCCTTGTGTTGACCTACCGAATATTAGCCATGATATTGTGGTTCTTGATTTTAAAAACTTTTTTTTTGCACTTTTTTGTTTGTTTGTTTGTTTGTTTGTTTGTTTAACTCCATGAGCTGCCTTACTGTAAGGCCAGCTGAGCACCAGCAGGAGAGAAAACAATAAGTCAGATGCTTTAGTGCAAAAGAGTGTGAGGCTCATCACTGTCTTACTAGACATAACTAGGAAATATAATTATTTGTCCTAGAAATAACAAGGAGGACAAAAAGTACAAATAAGAGAAACCTGGTATTTAGAGGGTAAAAGAAATATATATTTAAATGTCTTTTGGCAAAGCACAGAACATCCCTTCTATGAAGAAGGGATATAATTTGGTTGAAAGTTTTTATTCTTTAAAAAGGAAATTAAGATTTCAGACCTCTGAAAGGAGGAAGAAAAAAATGAGCTGACAATTGCTGACTCATTTTTCTTTGCTCCCTTCTTTCAATAGTTCCTCGAGTCAGGGTTTTCATTATGCTTATCAAAGAAGCTAAAATCCTGGAAGCATTGGAATATTAGCTCAAATTCAAATCAAATTCAAACATGCAAGCTTGCATCTACAAACAAGCCATACAGTTGTACATTCATATGTGCAAATTTCTTACCATATCTTAATTGGTGAACTTTATGTACATAAGATAGACAGAGGTTTATCTTTTGTTCTGAGTTTCTGTCAGCTGGGGAGAAAAAAAAAAAAATCTCTGACATGCTGAAATGCATTTTGTATGGGTTGTGATGGTTTTAACTTTCAGCCTCAGTTTACAAGATATGATAGGCAAAAACAAAGGAAGAAAGAACAGGAGCCTCAAGTGAATGAAGTCATGTGTTAGTAACCTTGGACGGGAGAGGGGGACAAGGCTTAATAAAGTGTTTCAGTGTGTATCAAGTAGAAAGTAGAGCCCAGAAAAGAAACATTCAAACTAAGATTTCTGCAAGTGATCCAACTATTTTTTTCCATTTTCTCTAGTAAGCTAACTTTATTACCATGGCAATGCTTAGACCTCAGTCTGTTTTTAACCAATAAAACTTCAAAATCCTTGAGTATTCACCTTTTAGTTTCCCTGTCTTGGATACAGATGGCTAATTTTTATATTTGTTAAGGCACTGATTAAATATATAAAGCCTGAGTGACTCTCGAATTTAGAGGCAGCAATTCTGCTGTTGCATATTTGCTGACATGAGAAGTCAATTATCAGAGAGCAAATCATCCTCTCACAGAGTAAATGAACTAAGAATATTAGAGGTGCTGCTTTGCATTTCTGTGATTACATGTCTGTATTATATGAGACACACCACACACTTCCACTACAATACCTTAAGAATACTGTAAAAAGCACAGCCTCTGAATAAACAGGAGACCTTTGCAGAAATGGGAACTTATCTTGTGCAAATCCCCCCAGAGGAGAAGTTTTGAGCAGTACTGCTAGAACAGCAGTCTGAGGTCAGCAGCAGATTTCATAAAGCAAAACTCATAAACAAGCTGGTGAGTCAAACTCATTTCCTTGACTAACAAGAATAGGATTTCATAAACAGAGCAATCAGTGCTCTCCAAACCAACTGTGAACTGTGTTCGCAGTTTATGTAGCACAGAAATGGTGGGGAAAGCAGCTGTTTCCAGCAGCTCTTTTGGAAAGAGTGTTAAAAAGAGGTTCTTTCAGAAAATATAATAATAGTTAAACTTTGCATAACAGGGGAGACATTTTATTAGAACTCTTTTAACTTGATAATACTGCTTTATTTCTGGCCTACTCTTTGCTGAACTAGTACATTTTTTCATGTTTATTCTATGGGTTATGTCATGGTGGCTTAAAGTCCTTCTTAATGCATTTACTTGTGTTTAAAAAGTCAGTGTGCAAGATCGACCTAATAGAACACCCAGTCTCACAAAATTCACTGTCTTTCTAGTGAGGCAGCAAGTTCCTTCAAATCCTCTTTATTTCAGTGGAAATTCATGTAGATCAGATTTGTAAGGGAGGTAAAGACCTCACTAATGCAAATACTTTACCATTTCAATTCAGAATGCTGTTTCAAGCATTTATTATATTTTATAGTATTGTGAACCAGATGATCAAGTATAAAATTTATTCTGTGTTCAGTTACAACTTTATTCCAAAGGTTATATTTTAAATATTTTAATTCACCAAAAGTTGATAATATCTTTAGCCCAATTCATAAATATTCTGCCCTTGGTCCTCAGTACAACTGCAGACCAGCTGCGAATCATGAATTCACTTCCATGGACATTTCATGCCTGCAGTCATATAAGAGGCCTAGGTGATAGTCAGGAAAGACAAAGAACATGCTGAGGTCCAAAGTCCCACCTGCAACTGCCCACAGTGGAGGATTAATTTAGTTTACACAAACCCTTCAGATTTCCAGGTGGGGACTGGTCTGCAAAAAATTTTCTGCATTGTTTTGCAGCCCTATTCTTTGCGTTACATCATTCATGGTGTTGACACTGGAAGGGTATTGAAACATCACAGTATACTACTGATCCTGAGGGTTTGATAAATAAGCCATAAACTGTGAAGGAGAGAATGTGTTTGTCTCCTTATCTCCCTAACCTTATCTTGCTCTTGCTCAAAGAGATTTAGTCTTGCTGGAACACCAATATCCTATGCAAGATCTTTGTTTCTTGTTTCCTTGTTTCTTGTTTCTCTGTTTCTTGGCGACTCAGACTGGCATTGCCCCCTTCTCAAGGATGTGCTGCTGCCCTTGCCACCACTTTGCCCATGTAGGCAGAGAGAGGAGGTGGGGACAAGTCCTGAACACTGGTTCCTCCCACTTTCCACTGCTGGTGAAAAGCAATGGAGAGCTTCCTCCTCCCGCATTTCGGTGAGCTGGTGGCAGAACCTGATGGAGCAGGTCTTGAATCACCACAGTACAGTGAAAGATGTCCATAATCCATAATAAATGCCTTTCCCACTACTCTGTTTTCCCACTCTGCAGGCAGAGTTCATTTTGTCAAGGTTTTGGAGCTAGCCTTAGATATTAGAGTGGTTGCTTTACATTAAGTTTTTTCAGTGAAAATAGACACAAACTATCTCCAGCATTGTCAGTGGGGAGTGGAAAGAGTTCTTCTGCTAGATATGTATTAAAATTTATCAAGATGAATACCAAATTGAAAAATTCTATTTTTTTTTCTCAAAGTGCACCCTGTTGTTTTTTTTTTCCCTAAACCTGTGCAGCATAATTCATGCACTGGAGAGTTACTTACTACTATTTCTATGGTATAAACTCATCCTCCATAAGAAAGGCTGCATCTTGCATTTCTCTCCTTTTTCCCTCCCAGCCTCATGAGCCACCTACTACTTATCCTGAATTCCAACTGAAAATTTCACATTTCTTCCAAAATTTTAATCCACATTTTTCACTTGTTCAATGGCAAGTCTTTATGTCTTTCCTTACTACCACCTCATGATTTTTATATATTTCTCTGTTTTTGCTGTTTTCCCTTTCCCTTTGCCTCCACTCCTTACTACTCTCACATTTTTCTTTATTTTCCCTTTCCCTCTCTCAGGATGTTAATGCTTACAGAAGTGTATTAGAAACCTGACAGAGCTGAAATGGAATAATTTCATTGGAAAAAAGTCAAAGGCTGCTAAAGTTTGAAGTTTTGATGATCACATTCCAGTAACCTCTCCACCCTGCTGTGTTTCTGTTTTTTCCAATGGTAGCATTAGGGGTTTGCCCTTCTATTTCCTTGAAACTTCAGAACTGATTGAGTACATGTGATATTCATAAGCTATTGTGTAACAGTCAAAAGGAGCAATATCTTACAGCTGAGAACAAGCCCTTGCAAGCTCAGTCATCAACATCAAGAAGCTGATTTGGAGAGGAAAATTTTCTCTGTTGGGAGAAGGTCCTGGAGACCTGAAAGCATCTTCATCCTTAAGGGCGAGGGGGCTGAGTGGAACAGGACAAGGACTCCATGAAGACAGCAAGCTGTCTATAGACACAGAGCTTTGAACAAGCAAAAACTCCAAAAATACAAAACACTCAAACTCTGAAATGCTGGAAATCAGATGGTTTCTGACCAGTTGTTCTTGGATTGCCATTGTTTTGTTTAGTTGTTGTTGTTGTTGGGTTGGGGGGGGGGGGTTTCTTTTTCTTTTTCTTTTTTTTTTTTTTTTTTTTCCAGTCATGACTGTGTCTGAGCGAATGCAAACTGAGGAAGTGAAAGATAATTAAGAACTGTTTTGTTGGCAAACTGAATTTTCATGCAATATTTTGCTATAGTGCAGTTATTTCACCAGGAAAATTTTAATGGCTGCAATTATTTTGGAAATATTTTTGGCAGAGAAACTTGGAATGGCAACACAATAAATTAATATTTTTTTTGATAGAAAGTGAATGAATTAAGTTGTAGATATAGCCTTATTGTACTTGGTATGTGCAACTCTGTATTGTCATCTATGACAATAATTAGGAAAACATTTAGGATCTTCTGTGAAACAGAGAGCTAAAACAATATACACTACTGCTGAAAATAGACACACAGCAAGACAAAAGTTGAACCTCATGGGATTTCCTTGACGTCGTGTAGTAAATGCAAGGGCTGGAGTAATAATTGACAGGATTATGGGAGGGAGAAACATTACAAACTCCTGCTGACAAAGAAGTGACAAGTCATCTCAGAAACAACAGGAGAAACCCTGATTAAACATAAAGAAAAAACTCAAAATTCATTGTAATTGAAGTGCTGGGCTAGCTGAATGGGATCAGGCAGAAATGAGTGACATTCTTAAAAGTAATAGAGAGATGATTCCTATACATTCCATCAATAAGAATTTGTAATAATGTTGGGAGTGTAACAAGAAAATTTTGTTACTAAAGAATGCCTCCTACAGTAAATATTGAACTCTATTTCAGGCAACCCAGTCCTCACATTTACATTAGGCTTTCCACATCTGTTTCATATCTAACTTATGTCAATAGTAATTGAAATCTGAGTTTTGGGTGAGCTGCATTAAATGAGTTATCATGAAAAAGTAACTTGTATCATGAATTAAATGTCATTCAAAGTCTTCTGGGGCCTTCTGTGAGCTGAGTGGAGAAGCTGAAGAGCCTTGACTTGTACAGAATTGGAATTAAGGAACTAAGTTTTACAGAAGTAAGGAAAAACTGTTACTTTCAGTCTGGAGAATGATGGGTTAATATATAGGGCCTTCTATACAGTGGTATTTGCTTATTATACAGAAACTTTGAACAAGCACCCACACGTCCACAAGTCTTACTTGGCAAAAATCTATTTCTTTTGATCTTTATCTAATGCAAAATGTACTTCAACCATAACATTTCTAAATTTGTAAGAAAGAAATTATTAAACAAATAAAAGAGCTGGATCAGATGTTAACATCCTTACTCTAGGGAGGTCAAATATAAATTCACTGTAGGAGACCAAACTCAGTAATTGGACTGCCTAACAAATCAGATTCCCAGTTTGTGCTGTGATACGTACAAATTCTTTGTTTTTACACAATAGTGCCCTTGTCATTGAAATCTCCATATTATGTAAAAAGAATCTTTCTTGCGATATTCATGGTTTCTGTTGAGGAAATAAAACATCATAATACAAATCTTTGAGTAACAATTCAATGTTACAGCCTTTGGTTTGGCTGTTACATCAAGAGGTAAATCAGGTACAGACGTATCAAGAGTTTGTTTTCATAACGCAATCTTGCCTTTGGAGAACTTAATGGGACCTTTGTTATTGGAAATACTAAGGGGTGGCTACAGACCAAAGAAGCAGATTTTCAAGGCAGTATAAGTGGGGAAAAGTACCCATGGTCTACAGTATTGACTGTGGGGGAACAGAATTTGACTTGGGACATGCAGAGGCCCTTTCCAAGCTGTATTATTCATGTTTATATGATTATTTATATTTTATTGACAGAGACCTTCTCTTTTGAAGAATCAGTGACCCCCTTTAAACTAAGTAATCTTAGTCTGGGTATCTTTTTAATTTTTGGAAAAGATCATAGCTTTAAGACCAGGGATAAATTAATGCAGTAGAAAAAAATGCCTCCCCAACAGAATTCTCTTTGATTTGTTGGTTGAACTAGTAGCTACATAGGTAAATTATCTTAGGCTGAAAATTTTCCTAACGTCTTTATACCACTATGGGAAAAAAGTAATGTTTTTGAGAGTCTGAACAGTCCATAAAGACCTATAAAAACAACAGGTCTCAGATGAAATAGGTGGCAAAATACCTAACTTTTAGAAGGGGCATCATTAATGACCATTCAACTGTTAATTAATCAGCACAAATATTCATACATGCTTCATCCTTGAAGAACCACCCTATTCTGAAAAAAACAACTTTAATAATGTTTTAAATCACAGCTTCATGACATCTTCACAAAATTCTGGCCAAGGAAGTGGCATGTGTGGCTAAAGCTCGTTTTGTTTTGTGAGAGTTCAGGGTTTCTTGTTTGGTTGTTCATAACTATGGTCATTCCCCTTAGGAACCAGCAATGTCATGTCCTTGGAATGCAGCCATCCTCCTTCAGGGACAGGAGGGAATTTTCCTTCAACTCTGGGTGCTCTGTATCAGTTAGTACATAGTCATAGATCCACTGTGCTCTCCAGTTATTTTGGCTTCCAAATGAGCTACAAAACTGACAAACAGGAGAAGCCTGTGGAGAAAATAGGATGAAAGTATGATTACATTGGTACTATGTAGTGTCTAGTACCTAGATTTAGGTGGGTTAACATTCCATCTTTATTTGTGTATGTGCACAGATTGAAAGCTGGAGAGAGATGATAGTTGCTTCCTTGTTTGTAAGTGCCACCCTCTGCACTCTCCCCAGTGTCTTTTGGGTTTATTGCCCTAGCCAGGATAGCAGAGGAATGAGTTTAGAATCAGTGGGCTGTTACTCTGCTGTGGGCTAAAAATTGAAGTACTGGTTGGTTGGGTGTTCAAGTCAATATCTCTACCAAGGATAAACACAGGATGAAAGAAAATGGAGAGCAGCTGGCAGAGGCTCAACAAAATTCTCCACTCTTCGGAGAATATTTCCTTAGGCTTTGTAACTAAGTTCTTGGTAGTGCTAAGTTCCATTTAATATGGATGTAGAAATATGCAGTATATATTTTTTGAAGTCAAAGCAAACATTGAGGAACAAATTATGAAATCTCATTTGGCAGAGGGAGGTTGCATCATTGACTTTTCTCTCAGCCTCAGGAGGTTTCATAACATCTGAAGATATCATCATGAGTGTGAGAAAGCTGACATTTTAGAAAGAGTCTAAAAATGGAAAAAAATATTAACCATTAAGTATCAGGGATGTGGAGGGAGTGCACAAGTGATCATAGATGATCATGGTATGCTTAACAAAGTAAAGACCATTAACGACTTGAAATATGTATGTCATGTAATGTCTCCTATGTCTTGTAAAAAGACATCCTCTTTATGCTCACCATATGCTTCCCATGTTGGAGAGCCCCCAAATACTCCCACATTTCAAGACTTCTGGAGATTCCACTGCCTGGGGTCTTACCTGGTGTCTCTGGAAAGTTACTCACAACCATAAAAAGGAAGATATATATAGATGGCTTAGTGTGTGTAATAGGGATAATTTTCTGAGCATCAGAGGTGCACTTATCATATTGAATTTCATGTGGCATTTTGTTATTCAGTGTATGTAATAACAAGAGACCCTACTGTAGGACTTCATAATTGGCTTTATTCTGACTCTTCCAAATAGTTTTGTGTTGTCATCAGAGGTTGCTGTTATACCACCATAGGTTCTTTTATCTAAATTGTTTATGAGTATGTTGAACAACATAGATCTTGCTAATAACTCTTTCTTATAATGAAAAGATTTTTTATTCCCTAGGTGCACATTTGCCACTGTTTCTGATATAAAACCAAATATTACATAAAACACATTTTTCTAGCTTTTTTTTTAATGCAGTGACATGCATATATGTAGGTGTAGTATGTATTTCTTACTATATGTTTGTTGTCTAAAATATTGTTATTATAATATTTATAATAATAATATATTATATACAAACATATACATATATTATTTGTGTATATGTCTGGGAGGGTGTGCGATATGCGCATCCAAATTGTTTTAAAGACGAGTATTTGACAGGTTTATACTACGTTACACTATAAAAGAAATAGTTGTAATAATTTTAATATGAAGTCTATAGATCTAGAAAATTATCTGCTCTTGCTGGTACCATATGAAAATAAAGACAGTGTTGTTTAATTTGTCTGTGAAAAAGTATATTTCTGGACTACCAGAATATTTTTGTCAATGTTTTGTCTTTTGTCTTCAGAAAATGAACAGAGTTTGTCAATTAGCTTCAAAGTAGATCTGACTGAACCCAGGAACTGGCAGAGCTTCTCATGAGACTGATACATTTTGAAAAGGTTGGCTGAGGTTACACACTGCAAAGGTTGCATGTTTAATTTTATCTGTAACAAGAATGCAAGGGCAAAAAAGCTTTATGTGACTAACTTAAAACCCACCACACTTTTGTGTGAACATGCACTTTTCATGAGGGTTTGTTTTTTTCTTTCAGCAGTAGAAATTTTATTTGGGATGAAGAAAGCAAAAAATTTCCTCTTTTCTGGGACTTCCAGTCCTAAATCTGTAACAGAAAATAAGGCATGCCTACACACCTTAGACCTTCAGCAAATGTGTTGTCATTTGAAAATCTTGGACACATCTTTTTTTTTCTGGCTTTTAGAAATAATTTTCCAGTAATGTGGTGAGAGGATCTGATCATGATAGCTCTTTTAAAATGTTGTGTTAAACTGACAGTGCAATTGAAATTATTATGACTGGACTAAAGTTCATTATTTTTATATTTCATACAAATGCATTCAGCTGTTTTAATTCTCTATATTGAAAGAAAAATTAACTGAATAACTGAAAGAAAACAGGAGCCTTCTACATGAGTAACTCATGTAGCAAACACATTTGTCTTTTTCTAAAGATGCCTTTTACCAAGGATTCTGTTTCCTATTAAACAAAAGTCACTTTATCTCCATTAATAACCTCACTGACTGCCGTCTGACTGTGATTGTGTGAAGATGTCCAATTACATATAGTCAGGGCTAGGAAATGTAAATTGTATTGCATATAGCCTTGTTCTTTTCATCCCTTTACTCATTTGCTTATGGCAGTATGCCCATCTGGATCCTTCTGACTTGCAGAGGTTGAGACATTTGTCTTTGGAAGACCACTAGAGAAAATAAAATTGCTACAGGATATAGCCTGATGATTCATTCACTAGATGCTCTCTCCCTTCTGAGTAACAACTGAATCATAGCAGATGCCAAGGGTGGAAAATACTGCTTGTCAGAAAACTGTGTGTCTATGTTTACTGCTGTTTTTGTATCTTAACTTTGTATTTTCCCATTCTATGGTGTGTCAGGCCCTCAAACAATCTTAGCAGGTCTGCAGATAGAATTGGTCTGTTTTGTCATTCATGTCAGCTACAACAGAAAGGAAATAATTGATTTAAAATAAAGTTTATTTTAAGCAAAATGAAATGACCTCTCAAGGTTTGCAGATGTACGTCCAAATTCCTAAAATCCAGAGCTATTTTCTGAGGGAGAACAGGTCACACCATGAGTCTGACTCAGAGATAATCAGGGATTTCTTGTGGAGCTTTTCATCCATATCTTTCATTTTTCTGTCCATCCCTGATATACTATTCAAAAGAGAACTTTGTCACATTACAGCATTTCTTATGCCTTATCTACGACATTGGCTATGTAAAGGGTTTTTTGAAAGTTTTGGGAAGTTTTTGAGTTACAGGTAATTTCCCTTGTTTATATTTTGTACATTTCCTAATCTGTGAGGGTCTGGCATAGTAATGAAAGTGAAAGAAGACTAATGAAGTATTAATTATTTTATGCTAGTATAGGAATCATTCTTCAGGTGACAAATTGCTGATTGAAGATTTGTGATGGTGGTGGTTAGATTTTTGTAACATAAGGATGTGCTAGCTAAGATGAAATGAAATGCTGTTACAGAATTTTTATCACTTGTAGCATAGAGATCAGTAAATAATAAGATTCAGATTTACTGGTTCAGTTTCTGTTTGTATGTGCCTTTTGGGGTGTTTTTAAGGTCCTTTAAGTATTCCTCACCCTCTCAGCATCTTTGGGAACTAACTACACTGCAGGTATGAGTCCATGTAATGCAAAATTGCTATTAGATTGTAGATTTTACATATCACATATTTTGAAATCTTTTTCTCTTGTGTGTGAATTTTCTCTCAAAAGAGTTGCTTGTTAGCCATCGAGTGTCTGTTTTTAAACATAAACTGAAGACCTTTTTTTGTTTGATTTCTTCCCGCTGAGCTTCTCCGTTAATGGATTGTTCAGCTCATCTTTTTAAAATTTACAGTCAGAAGTTTTTACATAATAAATAGCTGCAGATAACTATCTTACCTACTTTCCTCCAAGTTAAAGAGAACTTTCTCCTCCACTTTCTCAAATTTCCAATTCTTTCCCATTTGCTGAGCAATACAGAAGTGAACTGGCTTATTGTTATTTTACATCCTCATTTGTGTATTGGGATAATTAATTGCGTAGTTTGTGATCCCAATACCGGGATGGTATTGACAAATTCTTTGGGAAATAATGACATGTTCTTTTAAATTGCCATCTTAAGAGATAGGGACAAATCCTGATGCAGTAGCTCAGATTTTATTCTGTCTTATAATTATTGAGTATCTTCATGAGGGCTTTCATGAACAGAGGGACACGAAAACTAAAAACAGGTTTTCTGCTCACAAAGTAATACATATAAAGACAAAGGAAAAATCTTGGAGGACTAATATCTGTCCCTGTCCCATCATTTCAGCCTTCTGTTATGCATCTTCTCACCTGCAGTGTTTCATGTTCAGCTCTCTGAACACCTCATCATGTCTTCCCTTACCATGAGAATAGATCCAAAATAAGTTAACTGTCATGTTTTCCCCACACCTGTATTTTGTTCATTGGCTGCACATTGATCTTATGTTGCACTTATATTTCCCCTTCTCCATATGATTCAGAATATGATGGGGACAAAGGAACAACGTGCACAATATCAGAAGCCATGCTGGAGTTGCTGACAATGAGCATCCTTAATTTTTTTGGTTTGCTTCACAAAAAGAGGGGGTATGAAATTATGAATCTATGGATACTTTTACACAAATTAATGTCTGGTTTTCATTTGTGATATCTTTAAAAGAAAAAACATTCTGCAAAAGTTATAAAATAGGCTAAGATTTATTTACTTAAGAGATAAGGAATTTTATTGCTTGCAATCTGTTTATGACATTAGCAAAGACAAACAGGAGGATGAAAGGAAAGATAACATTTGATGTAAATACCCAAGAGAAAAATGTTCATAAACTATGAGTTTAAGAAGTCCCTAGTGGATTAGTTTCTCCATTTTCATTTCTAGAAGTGGCGTTAGAAGTTCATTAACGTACGAAGGTAAGACCAGCATATGCTATACTATTTTTGTCCATCATCTGAACAAATTAATGACAACTAACAGTATTAATTCAATATTCTAGGCAAGTTGCACAGTCTTAATGATGAACACATTGATGGGGTAAATCACTGAATTTTTCCTCCCAGCTGCATCTCCTGATTTTGTACAAGAACATGGTCTTGCTGGACTGAGACAGGGCAGAGCTAGGAACATGTAGGTCAAAAAGAAAGATCAGAATGTACTCGCTGACGCTGCATAAGACATGAGTTTCTTGGAAAGCAATGAGCTAAGCACAATTTTGTAAGATTCCAAACACATTTCAGGGTGTAGCTGATGATAATTTTTTTGTCTTTTCTTTGGAACTTGAGTTTTTTTAGATTCTAGGTTTCAAACTTTTCTCACAAAACAAGGTGGTTAGAAAGATATTTCAGACAAAACTCCAAGCCTGCTCTGGGAGTCACATTGCCTCATTCCAGGACTGGAGCTTTTCTGGAAGTACTAGAAAGCACATGATGAAATCACACCCTTGAGCACCACTTGATAAAGAGGAATAACTCCCAGTGGGAGACCCTGGCTCAAGGTTAACACACAGCTGCCTCCACCATCACATAGTTGAAAACTTGTCTGGTGCATTCTAATGGCTGTCTTTATCCCTTTAGTCTCCTTCACGTCTTTCTTCATCAAACACTGAGTTAGAGCAGCGTTGGAAGGCAAGGGGAGCTTGTTATGCACTGTCAGATAAAAATTGGTAGGAGTGGTAGGCAGGTCAAAAATCTTACTGATATTTGAGGTTTTCACAGGTAGGAAGAATTCTCTTAGGAATAAACTGGGCCTCATCAGGAAGAGACAGCCAGTGGACAACCGAGCTCTGGGCAGGTACAGTGGCATTGTCCCCAAGTGTTTGTAAATCAGCTCAGTGACGGATGCTGATCAAATCATTTTGGAATGAAGATTGACAATTTTTTTAATACTAATTAAAACTCAGTTGGTATTGCTAAGGAGTCAAGCTGAAGTGGCTAGCACAGACTACCTCTATTTTCTGCAAAAAATGAGCAAGGCCAGGTTCAGGGGCAGTTGAAAGAGAAAATTTGGCTTAGATTTAGATAGAAAAAGCCAAATAAACAAACATGAATTATTCTCCAATTGCCACTATTTTCTGAGAAAATAAGTGAGAAGTATAATTACTGTTTTATTTTATTTGGAAATGAAGATAGCAGTAAAAGGTGACAAAATATAATCTAAGAAAACAAGATAAGGCTAGTCCAGGTTCTTTTATTTTCTCATTTAAAAACATCAGTATTTTCAACTATAGCCATTCAAAAAACAAACAAACAAAAAAAACCCCAACAAAAAACCTAGAAGAGGATTTTCTCAAAAGGAATAAGTTAGAAGATGATGTATATGCATGTGTCTATCAGTGTAAATATCAGGCTTGTGATATCAGAGTTCATTCCACTTCTCTTTTCAAATCTTCCTCAGCAATGTATTAGCTATTTACTTATTTTTATTTCAGTGGAGATTCTCTTGTTATCAATTGACTTGAGGAAAGAGGTCTTCAATGTTCAGATATGTATGCAATCAAAAATCAAATCTCAGAATAGTGTTTTGTGCTCTAATAACAAGATAGTATATTAAATTAGAACTTTATATATTTTATTTTTCAGGTTTGGGTTCTTTTGTCTAGTTGGTTGGTTCCAGATTTTTTATTTAATTTTAGGCGTGTTTTTTTGTTTGTTTGTTTGTTTTGTGTGTGTTTTTTGTTTGTTTGCTTTTGTTTCCATTAATTTTAAACTTTTTTTTAGGAAAGTATGTATTCCATAAGGTATATCTGTCTTACATGATTATAGCTAAGACAAAAAATCCCCACACCCGTATTCCAGCTGAGAAGTTGTCTTTTCTGTTGTGCTTGTTAAGCAGCAAAGTCCAGCCTGGAGCTCATGTCACCCTGCTCCTACCAGCAGTCCAGTCATGTCTGGAGCACTGACCTATTTGCCTGGCAGACTACTAAGAGTTACAGCAACTAACTATTTCTGATTTTTCCTGCAGGCAGTAGAATGAGTTTGTGGTGGATAACTTCCTCACCAACTGTGAGGTAAGAAAAAGACCAGTTTTATCATCTTTGAAGGCTCATGATAACGGATTCTTTGCCCTGTGCTTGTGACTGTAACAGTGCCCTGTTACAATCACATTTCATTTGTCCTGCTGCTTCTCCTTAAAAAAATAGTACCATCCAGGAAAGAGGAAGTCCTGCTTAATGGGATTGTCAAGTTTTTAAAATGTTGTTGCTCTGTGCTGGTGTTTCTGAGAAGATGTAGGAAGTTCAGTCTTGTGTGATATCAAGACAATTGCTATAAACAGCTCACCGAGGGAGTGAAGGGGTATGCCAGGGCTGCTGACATAAGAAGAATCATAAACCCAAGAAAATTATTATTATTAATAACAAACATCATAATGTTTGTTATAACAAAAATTATAATGATACTATCATCATCATCATCAGCAGCAACAACAACAACAATAACAACAACAACAACAATAATAATAATAATAATAAAGTGGGGGAGGGGGTTGGGGAAGGGAAACCTGGCATTGGTTATATAAACATGAGACAGCTTCTGTTCAGTAAACCCTCTGTCCAAGCTCATTACACAACACGTTTAGTAGGGGTTTTCGTACTTTCCTGGCTTCTCCACTCTGATTTCCTCTTTTCAGCAGGCTAGGAACAAAACTTGTCAGAATAGCTGGAGAGCTGGACCCGGCCTGCAGGGGAGCTCCTGCCAGAGCAAGTTTTGCAGGATTTAGATCCAGAGATGTCCTGGCATTTTCCCAGTCTTTAACAATAAACACAATATTTTCACTCCAGCAGCAGTTGTATGCTCACACCAGCTGTGTTCCTGCTCTTACAGACAAAGTGTTTTCCCAGACAGAATAGTTCATAAAACAAAAACAAGCTTGTGCCATTTACAAGGCCTATTATTTTTAATGCACCTTTTGTTTTCCAATAAATTTTCTTATTTCTAAATTAAACTCATCTAAATAAAACTAGAAAACATCTAGATAAAACTATTAATTTAATCATGTAGCTTGGAAGACTTTCCAAACATATGGATCAAATATGTGTAAAGGAAAAAAGAAGTGAGAAAATGTATGTGCAGGTTTGCTTTGAAATTTATGAAGCAAAAATTAGCAGTATTGGCCATACCATTAGAGAGCACATAATAAATAAAATAAAGGAAATGGTGTATCTGTCAAATTTACCCCAAAATTTTCTTTATACATACCAAAGAAGCTGAAATATTTAATAGATATAAGAACCTCTGCAATAATAAATTAATCCATTAATTCTGTCTTCAGTGTTTATCCAAGTGACATGTATGTATATAAACCCAGGTAACTAGGAAATTCAATGTGCAGTCTTTTAATCTGACTTCTGAATCTTGTGTCCTACCAGATTAGCTTCAATGGGCATTTTAAAAATATACCTCTACATAAAATAAAGTGTAGAACAAATATATGTTGTAAAGAAATAAGTTTTAGTTTTAAGCCTTCAGAGGGTTGCTTATAATATTCTTAAACAGAAGAATAAGCAAAGTATTTTAAATATGGAAAATAAATTGCTGATATCTCTTTTTATTTGCTTGAAAAACATCATTTTGTAATCTTAAAATGAAATCTTAAGTTTTTTCCTGTCAAGTTACTTGATGCAGTGCTTTAGGCTGGCATAGCTGGAACGTGTTGCTGATTATAGCAATTGCCTGGTCTTTCATTATTAAAAAAAAAAAAAGAAAAAAGAAAAAAGAAAAAAGAAAAAAGAAAAAAGAAAAAAGAAAAAAGAAAAAAGAAAAAAGAAAAAAGAAAAAAGAAAAAAGAAAAAAAAAAGGCACAAGGACTTAAAAAAACATATCGAAGGAAATATTTTAGGTGGCCCTACCTTGCAAAGAATTGCTTCCCAGGAGCTCCTCATGTGTTTCATTCACATAACACCTCATTCATATCCAGAATTATCTGAGGCTTTACTTAACACTTTATGGTCATGCTATAAGATGTGGGAGACGGAAAGTATGTGCAATATATTGCTATTTAAAGCTTGCACAGCTTTGGAACCCTGAACACTACTGAGATCATAGTGGAAAAAGTAGAGAAGGTGAAGATGAGAAAGTGTTCTTCAAAATCCTTATTATATTATTTTGAAGAGAAAAATGAGATCATCAAGATCTAAATCCTGCAAGGCAGAAAGGGACTAAGACTCTCATGGCAGAATAATTACTCTGGATTCACAAGCAAAAATATATGCTTAGTAGAAATTATCAATGTGAAACTTTTGGTAGCTGTTTGATGTAGCTTACAGGTGCAGCAGTTAGACTGGATAATTTAACTGATTTTAATTTACCTGCAATTTAAATTGGACATTTTAACTGCATCAGGCTGTAAGTGTTGCTTATAAATGTACTCCTCAAAGACATTGGTCACCTGGAGCAAACTCAGAGAGCAAATTACACATTTTGAGTTTTAACTTATTGCTATTTGTGCATATTTATTTACTCCAATGTACACAGAATACTCTCAGTAAGAGAGACTTTCCTAGGCAAGTTTTTTTGTTCTTGTGGTTGAAAAGCAGGTTTCCAATGGATAGCATAAATTTGTGTAGCTCTTAGAGTTCTCCTTCACCCCAAGAAGAAATCAAAGGAGAAGATGGGCACCAATGTGTCCCTACTAAATGGAAGACTACAACCAGAGTTTTTCTTATTTGAAGAAGTCATATTTGTTCTAAGAGTTAACCACAGCTAAACTTTCCTCATGCAAGCAATAAGAGGTATTAGGATGGGGCTTTGGAATGTCTGTCTCTCTCATACAGTACAAACTCCACTCATGGCTCCAAAGAGAAAGGCAGCAAAAAATTGTATTAGCAGCATAACAATATTCTTGCAAACTGTAGGATTTAGTTGTTATCTGTTCTATGACCACTGTTTTAGGTAACTCAATAGGAAATGTCAGCACTTTGAGAAAACAGGTTACATGAACACAGGGCATACTGGAGACTTACTTTCCTTGCTTCAGCAGCCTCCTCTAAAGTAAACATAGGAGGAATGTTTCTGTGCACAGCAGTGTCTGAGGCTTGCAGAAAAACGGGCATTCAGATAAAGCATCATCAAAGCCGCAGTCCTTGGTGTTGCCTATGCCTTACCTGCATTAAATGACCTACTTTTCTTTATCTAAGTGCTAGACTGGGGGTGCTGGACACCACTGGTGCCCTTCCAGAGTGACAGGACAAATAACTCACCGGTGAAAGCATCAGTTACTTTAGAGAGCAGTGGAAATTAGAGCAGGGTCTATTAGGAGACAGTGTGGCTGTCAGAAAACTGAACACAGGCTCTCTGTCAAGACTTTCAGCTTTCTGGAACACACAGGGACTCATAAGACAAAAAAGCATATAGTATATTTTTCAGTAATTGCAAAGCATATTTTGCTGTAAAACCCCAAATTCTCTTAATATTACCTAATATGTTACTAATGAATTAAAGATGTTCTCCTGAACCTGTCAGAGTCTGTGCAAAATGAATCTGTGGACTCAATGACATAATCAGTTTGCTGTCAGCCTGCCGTATATTAGACATGCAGAGCAGTTGTGAGCGCACTCCTTGTACCATGCTGGATCTGTGAAGATGCAAACCCAATGGAGCATTCCGCAGTCGGGGTTGCAGAACTCTAGGACATGGGCCAAAGAAATCATGAAGCAAAACACAAGAATCCACCCAGATCACTTATCTTTAGTAAGTTGTATGAGATAAGCTATGTCCCTTAATTTTTACAGTGTACCAACCCTATCCTATAGGATGCTTCATTTCTTTCACTTCAGAAGTAAGAGTTTATATTTCGTAACTGGCATTTATATAAACCTTCTAGCAATTTCCTCCTCATTGTTCTATGGAAATGATATTGGGAAAGCTGATGCCACCACCAAATGACTGTTCTCCACGACTTAAGAAAGAATTTTCCTCTTAGAAGCTTTCCTCTAAAAAGAATTAAAAGAAAAGAAGTTTTCAAAATACCGTTTTGACCAATTGAAAGAAATATGTGTCAATTTTCCAATAAATAAAACATTGCCTGAAATAAACACATCTGATTAAAAACCATTGTATTTATGCTTCTCTGTATCCTAATCATGAGCTAACAGATTGAAAGACACCAGCAGAATGTCATCATTGCCAAATTCTACATCTGGATCTTTGATTAATTTGACAGACATGTAACGTCCAGAATATCTAGACGAATGGCCAGTGACTGTTTAGTTGTTGGTGGGGGAACATACAATGTTCTTCACAGATCTTTGTCCTGTCATTCCCCCAGAACAGCCTTTTTCTGCTTGTCTTTGTTTGGGTTGACCTTCTGTGAATTGAGACAAGTACTATTCTACTTGTTTTTTTCCATAAAAGGAAGGTGACTGGGAAGGTTGAAAATTTCTTTTTCTGCAGCTTTAGTGATGCAGCAGTCATGAATCAGAGCTAGATGAACTCAATTAAAGAGCCAAAAGTAATTAAAATCTGTGAACTACAAGGAAATCAACATAATAGAAGAAATTTCATCCTTTTAACTCAGTAAACATAGTCAGTGAGCCATAAATCCTACTTTTGATGATCAGTTTTGCCTTTTCTATATACTGCATTTATGTAATATAACCCCCTCAAAAAAAAAAAAAAAAAAAAAAAAAAAAGTTAGATATATGTACTACCATGTAGAAGCGAATTGTATGTTCATGAAAGTAATTGTGCAGGACTGAGCTTCTCATAATCCATATAAGCACACAGGATGTGAAAACGCTGTGCCTATTATTTCTATTTCTTTAATAAGACCAATTGCTTATATGCTATTTATTTAAATAATTGCAACCATCTTCTTCCCCCACCTTGCTTTTTCCTTTTGGAGAGAAGCAACTCCTAGAAATAACTAGTGTCAGCTGTGAATTCTGGAGGAGAAGCCAAGAATATAAAATCCGTGCATGTGTGGACAGATCTGACCCTCACCGGGAACATGGTGACACGGTCTCTTTTCCCCTCCCCAGACAGTCTGTTGTCAGCAGCACCTTTTAGAGATAGGAGCCAAGGGATTTTTAGACCAGGAGCCAAGGGACCGATTTTCCCTGCAGCTGCTCCTGAGAGTCAGACAGCCCTTGCTGAGGATGAGGCTGCACTTTCGCTATCCCTGCTCAGAGGGGATGGTGCCTGGATCCTGCTGACGAGACCCAGTGCTCCCACAGCACCCCTATTAAGGTGGTTGCCCATGTTTACATTGCTCAGTGTGGAATGTTCTTTGCTCACCCACAACATTCAAACGTTGCTGAGTGACGTAGGACTAAACTTTAAGCAAACAGATGGCACCCGTTGCCTCTGAGGAAATTAAGTAGAGGCACCATGACAAGTTTTCTTGCTATGTCATGCTAGCTATGTCTGTGGCACACACTGCTTCCACTGACAAATCCCAGTAGCTTTTGATTTTCAGCATGCTCCACTGTTCTTAGGTTTTTTCCACTCTTTGTCTTCTTGTAACATCACCAGCCTTAAGGCTTCTTGGGGGTCTGGGTTGCAATTTATGAATGTGAAACCTTTTAAAGGTCACAAGAGTGCTTGCTCCGCCTGTCAACAATTTGCCTTGTAAGAGGGCTGAAGAAAAGTGTTTGGTTCAGTTCCTGGGTACAATTCAGAGCACCACAGAATAATCCAGTAACAGCATTTTGAAACCTCTTTTTAAAACTGTCACCATGTTTAGAGAGATCTATGGGCTGCAGAAAAAGAACATCTTATAAAGCTGGAAAACAAAACAGCACGTCCAAGTCTAAACTGTCCTTGTCTGAACCAGGCAGATCTCTGCTTTGTGTAATCAGTCAATAGATCTCTGGATGACATAAATCAAAGCTGTTCCTTACTTGCAGTCCCTTTTGTCCATGTCTGCCTGTGTTTGGGGCTGTGCATGTTATCCCTGTGGATTCATGCAGGTGATGGAGGTAGGTGAATGCTGATGAGGAATTTGCTCTGTCAGAGGTTCCTGGAGGGCTTCTCACTGCTTTCAGCAAGGGACTTTCCTGTTGCAATGCACTTAAAAATTCCAGATTGCACTACTGAGCTAAAAATATCCGTGTGTTCATCAGAGGTGAGATGTCTGGCTTCTCTCTTGGTGGCTGCTTGGACACTCTGGATGGAGATGCCAGTTGCCAGCTGAAAAATTTGGGTTCTCCTCCCTGCACTGCTCTTTAATTGTAATTATAGCAACTTTTCATGCCTTTCAGATCTGCTCACTTTGAGCAAAAGGTAAAAGAATGATTTGTTGGAGCATTTTTTATTTATCAATTAGTTGCCAAGAGGATAAGGTTTAACACAGTGAAGTTTGCCATTTGAAGTAGCAAATAAAACACTGCTTGTCCTCTGTTTCAACCCTACCCATGCTCTCAAGTGTAATATTTCTTGTTTCTTCTGTTTGTGCCAGAAACCTAGTTAGTATTCAGTTGTTCAAAGTCATAGATGAGTACCAAATACATACCAAATAAATTAATGTAATTTAAAATTACTTTCTAATTGCATATGGGAAGCAAAAAATCTATAAGTACAAGTGTAGGGTAGTATAGCCTTCATTGAAACAGTGTTTGCCTATGTTAGCTACATGAAAATGCTGATTATAAACCTTTTTAAAGCTTAATTTGTTTGTGGTTTGTGGTACTTTAGTTTTTGGGGGTTTTTTGGGGGGTGGAGGCGTAATTGTGAGACAGAGGTATGATCTGTTATCTCCCAGGTAAAAAGATAAAAGTTCAATGCAGTGTAATCTAATATTAGTGGTTCCTCTGATGCCTTTGATAAAATCACCTTCAAGGTAAGTCAATTTGCATTCATTATGAGATAATTCACAATAATAATGTTGAAATACCTTAAAATAGTTCCCATTGCAACCACTTATTTAGTACTTCATACTATAAACAAAAAGTGAGTTTTATGCAAGGAATTCAAAAGTCTGTCTAGTCAGTATTCCTAGGTTTTTGTTCCATAAAATATAATTGGGAGAGAAAGACTACAGTGTATTTTCAAGCTTATTCTGGGAAAGTATTTTGGGTAAAAAGGCTGGATGAAATGCATTTTCCTTGAGAAAATACAGGCTTATTTGGGTCTTTGTGGAGGCATAAGTTATATGCACAGAAAAGAAGTAGGATATTTTATTAGAAGCATTAAAAAATTTGAATAAAATATAGGAAGAGGAAGACAGCAATTAAAATTTGATTAAGAGAAGAATATTACTTCCTTTGAATTGCTTTGTACAATAAGGAGAAAAAAAGAGGGGAAAAAAGTAGAAGCTTTGAGGTTTAAAAGTTTATTTAATTCACATTGTTCTACTGCAAAGGCCAGGTATTGTTTTCTTCCTTTGTTTTGTTTGGGAGGTCAGTTTTACACGGTACAACTGAAGAATTACTTTGTTACTTTAGAGGTGTGCAACTGTCACCATAAACAGTGTTGATGGACTAAAAAAATAATGGGCAGCAGTAAAACTGTCTTTCCTGTCTTATCCTGTTAGATGATAGGGAAGGGGAACACCTAGTTTAATCTATATAATTGTACAGCTGTAAAACACTGCTGCAGGCTTCTATTTGTTTATATTGTATATTTAACCCTGATTTTTTTTTTTTTTTTTTTTTTTTTAATTAGAAATGCAGTTGCTGTTATGATCTATTTTCTTGGAATTCTTAACTAGGAAAAATGGGCTGCTTATAGAAGAAATGGACTGGTTTCAACCAACTTAGGGTAGACACCCCAAGCAAGACTGTAAATAATAAAAATGCAATTTATTAAACAGAAGTCATTACCTGCTGAATACTTGACACATTTTGCAGAAGGTATTCTTAAATTCTGTTTCTTAGCTGATGGGCAATGATGACAGCTTTGCCTTGAATATTGACCATCTCCAGTGGGGAGTTTCATTTAAATTCAAGGCAGTCCAATCACAGCAAGACCTTTTTTTAGCTCTGGGAAATTGCATTAATTTCCAGATAAATAATAACTCTGTTTTGGAATAATTTTTCCTCTCCTCCTATGCTCCAACCTACTATTCAGCTGAAAACAAAAGTACTGCATCTCCTTTGAAAAAGATTGAATGGCATCCCATTCATCAGTTCATTTTATAAATAACATTTACTACACCAATAAACAGATAGTAGGTCATGGCCGCCCCGTTACAAAGCATTTGGTGGAGAGTTGGTGAGTAAAAGGCATGCTTTAGAGCTGTAGAGACTCGGGATGGAAGTGATGTATGGAGGTAGTGATGGATGGGGGCAAGAGCATTGTGTGCTTGGTTATTCCCCCAAGTACGCCAGCAGAAGATCATGCAGGGAGCTGCTCATGGTAGATGGAACACACCGTCTTAGAGACAGAGTTGAGTTTTTCCTGTGTAAGACACAGGAGAATTATCACATTGTGCCAGGCTAACTTTCTGGATGTGATTTTTATACTTTTAATTGTACATTCCTCTCCTGCTTAAAATACATCTAAATGATTCAATTTTTATGTTATATTTAGCACTCTGCCCTTCTCTGATCCAGGTAATTGTCTTTCATCCAAATATGACAAACACTTCAGGCAAGCTGCCTGAAGCAAACTCAACAGGCAGTGTCCTTCTGAACTCTGAATCTGCCATGAGGAGCTGTACTAGGTGAAAGGTGCACTGTTCAGCTTGAATTTCATGGTAGCACTTGGACTCTACTCAGAAGTTACTCCTCTGTCCTAACATCCACTAGGTCAAGAGATAGGGAGATCCAGCTCTAAAAATAGGATGCTGTATCCAGGTGGAGTTCCAGGAGTGAATGACTGCTGGGAGAAGATAGAGGTTACTTTTCTCCTGTTTCCAGGATATAATCTGGAGGTCTAGGTGCAATGTGCCTGACAATGTGCCTTTGCAAGTGACTTTCGCTAATAACATCAAAATCCAGAAGTTAAAATCCACAGTAATGGTTATACAGTGCAAATCTGGGTAACTCCTAACATGTCTGTGGATCTCTGAACGGGGACTCCACTCAAACATGTGGGACATCTGGCCTCTGTGGCCCCAGGAACTCCTATCTTCCTGTAGTACTAGCCTACGGAAAATCTCCGCTGGGCATTTGACTCTCTGCAAGAGTTGCCCATAGCCGTGTATTTCGTCACAGGAATTGGCTCAGATCAGCAGCACCTGCCCAGACAAAGATGTTTTCCTGTGGAAAAGCATTGCTGAGTTGCTGCCCAGCTTCTACAAGCTACTTTTGGAGACTCTGACGCTGCGGTAGCTGGTCTTGGAGCTTTTGTAGCTGAGCTGTGTAAAGTAAGGTAGATGATCATGGCAAGGTAATAGTCCATTTCTGTAAAACAAAGGAAGGCTTAAATCTAGGAAGAAGTTAAAAAGTAATAGATACAGATCTTAACTAGTTAATTCCCAGAAAATATTTTGATTCACATTGCAGCATTGTTTCTCAAAGCTCAAGTGCTTAAGCAATTGTAACTTGCTGCTCTTCTGTACACTTTAATGGATGGCTGATGTGGAAGAGCCATTAGTTTTACATCCTGGTGTAACAGATGTAGCATATTTATATATTTACATTTATTTATATAAAGAAAAAAATCAGTTTTTAAGAATAAAGAAATAAACGTGCCCAAGGTCTCAAATAATAAAACTTTGATAACTTCCACATTTATAACACTGACAGTACAGTGAAGTTTGTTAGGTAGAGGTGCTGGTCTGAAAGTGCAGGATTTCAAGATGTTGCACAGAACTGCTGGAACAGTGTCCCTTAAATTATTTAAATTTAATTTAATTTAAATTCTAACTCTTTCACATAGCACTAGAAATCTCTAGGAAGGGTTGTGCAGGTATGTGTGTGTATATATATATATATATATATATATATATATATATATATATATATAGTCATTTATGAAGGAGCTTGTTCCGGTTTTGACTGGGAAAATAAATTTCTGTGACAGTAGGTATTATGGCGCTATGTTTCAGATCTGCACAGAAAGCAGCATTGACAAGAGAGATATTCTACTTACTGCTGAGCAGACCTTACAAGACATCTAGGCCTTTTCTGCTTGAATCACCCCATCAGCGAGTGGGCTGGGGGTAGATAAGAAGTTGGGAGGAGACACAGCTGGCTGGGGCAGCTGATCCCCAGTTTACCACAAGAATATTTTAGGTTATATGGTGTCATGCTCAGCATACAGAGCTGGGGAAGAAAGAAGAGGGAGGACATTCAGAGTGAGTTTGTCTTCCCAAGTCACCGTTAAGGCGTGATGGAGACCTGCTTTCCTAGAGGCGGCTCAACACAAGACTGTCGACTGGAAACAGGGAATGAATTCCTTGGTTTGCTTCGTGTCTGTGGCTCTTGTTTTATTAAACTGTCTTTATCTCAACCCATGAGTCTTCTCACTTGACTCTTCTCTCTTCCCCAATCCACTGGTGGAGCAGTTAGTGAGAAGCTGCACAGTCCTTTGCTAGCAGAGGTTAAACACTAACAGATCTCCAGGATGATTAGCAAAATGTCAACCTTTATGTTTCTTATTGGTTTTAACCTGAACTTAGGCAAAAATCTTTAACAGTGTTATTAATAAGGAGGGAATTAACTTGGTCTGATTCTTCACTAAAAACAAACTCAAGCTGAAATACTTTATTTCAGAGAGGGAAGTCCTATTGTTTGTATTATGTAGGGTGTTGGATCAATGTTTGTGCCACCCATGCTAACAGCTGCCTCACTAAAGTGAAGATTCAGTACTGTGGGAACATAGTGGCCCAGTACCCCAAACACCAACAGAGGCACACAGGCCTGCCACTCAAGCCCCTGATCTCACAGATCATACGACATGCTGATCCTGAAGGATGATGACAATCCATTCTGCCTGTGTGTGGCATACAGGACATGTTCCGGCACCGCGAAACTCCTGGCACACTGAGGAGACTCAACAACATTGCACAGGGCGCAGGCAGGTATTTCAGTATCTTCTCACTTCCAAGGGAATGGCAAAGTGTGCCTTCCACACCCCAAGCCAACAAACTTCATGTCAAAGTTCTATCTGCAAACCAGACCTTTGATGTCACTCCCCAATTTCCTCCTATCCCCCCCAAACTTATGCTACCTCCTCAGGGAAAGGACCAGACACCATCAAAATAGAGTCATTGCACCTGTAATGTGATATAAACGGAGTCCTAAAAAGGCATTTCCTGTCTGGGACCATGAGCTCAGTGATGTAAATAGAAGAGACAGGGTCCCAAAACTAGACTGCTGTGGTACTCAGCGGTATGGTACTAGAAATAGTTTTTCTCTATTTTTTGAGAAGGCAATACATGTTTCCCTGCAGTAAGTTCTGTATTATGTGATACTTGTGGTCTTTTATCTTAGTCACAAGATATAACATTTAAAAACATTTTTTTACAAAAGTTTATTTTCCACAAGGAAGAGCAATAGGAAAAATTAAATTGTTTTCCACATATTGTTTTCTTTAAACAAAGAGTCTACAAGGACATATTCAGCACCAAAACTAAAAACAAACAAACAAAAAAGTACAAACAGCCATAGAATATAATCTATAAAGCAAACATTTAATATTGCACTTTGTTTCTCTAATGTTTGGATTTTACTTACTTTTTCCTAATTCAGATCAGAATTCTCTATCAAATACTGGGCTAAAACTGTGAACCCTCAAGTTTTATAATGCTGAGAATTGACCAATATTTGTGGAAGAATAATGCCTCTGAGTAACAATGTAATTTAAACTGGAAGTCTTTATTTGATAAGCTCATACAATTTTTCATCCTAATCACAAAGGCTGTGATGCCAAGTCAATTACTATGATATTGGTCAATCCTGCCTCATATGCAATTTTCCTTTGTATTGTGGTAAGCAACTTTAATGCTATGTATATCAGCAATTGTTCCCTAGTCTGTAAAAATAACAAAAAAAAAGGAAAAAAAAGTAAAACCACCAAATGCCCTTTTATACCAACATTCCCATCAGCTTTAAAAATTGTCTGGCTGGAGAGGGTAGAGGGAAGAGACATCCACAAAACTGGCCTAGTAACATCATCCAATTTCCTTCTTGCCAATATTCCTGCTCAAAGCCCAAGCCTTTTACTGAATCACTTAAAACGCGACTCATAATTTGTATTTTATCACCCTGTTGTCGTTTTTGAAACATGAATCAACGTTCATGTTCTCATAAAGGCCACTTGGAAAAGCCTATTGTGTCACAATTATGAAGCCTTAAAAACAAGGCAGAAGTTTTTAAAAATGAGCACCATGCAGAAACACCAGTCTCCCCTCTCCCACTCTCTTCTGAGCTTTTTTATTGCACAAGGAGGCAGGTATCTGATGGATTAGATCTTGATTTGTTCAAGCAGTCAAGACCAGAACAGTGTCCCTTTGTCAATGATCTGTGTTCCATGGTTTCTGAAGAGCAAAGTTGACTCTCATTGTACATCTCTAGGCATGTAAGCGCTGGCATTTGCTAGCACAGGTAATGGCTCCACTGCACTCTTTTTCCTGGGGCACACTCAAGGGCAAGTGCTCTTTCCGTAAGGTTTCTTGCATTCTGTATGAATATATGGTATAATTTGATGTCCTGCAATGCTTTAAAGCTCTTGAGTGTGTCACAGGAGATGCAGCCATCAAAGCACTTCCAGCTAACTCATATTTAAGTACGGCTGCTAACACTGATCTTTCCCACTGTTATTATACTTCTCATCTTGTACAGTATCATAAACCCTGAAGGCAATACAAAGTGCACAAACTGAGCTCTTAGCATAAAAGAAGCTTTTCCTGCAGTTTGAAATATACTTTCTACTAGACTTACCACATATAGAATTTTTGGTGATTAAGTAGCTATATATAAAAATAAATTTGCTTTCCCTTCCTATCCCTACTATTTGGGATACTGATCTGTCTGTGAGTCCTAGACAGTGTATGACCACTTCCATTTAAAATCTTTTGAGGAACAGCTGGTGTCTGCTGGTGCTGCTTTCATTTATGCCTTTTTTTTTTTTTTTTTTTTTTTTTGAGCCTCATAATTGAACATCTTTTTTTATAACGTAGAAAGAGAAATGGGAATGAGGTGGGTTTTGTAACTTTTGTGTATGTCCCTATTCCAGATCTCCCTCTCAAGTAAAGAACAAAAAACAGAACACAAAACAAAAAAAGAACTAACTCAACAGTGCAACATAAAAAAAAACCAAAAAAAACCCAAACAAACAAACAAAAAAAAAAACCAAACCAAAAACCAAAAAAAACCCAAATAGCATTCCAACAGTTTGGCAAGTGATGAGTTCACCTGAGATTAAGTGATTTTTAGGCAGTCTGTAACAAAATGCCGCTTTGCAATAATAGTAGAAAGGCAACATATTCTTAAAAGAAATCAAGAAAGTATACAATCTTGATGAAGTCTATTAGTTTCTTTCTATTAACTCTTCACCCTCCCACCTTATCCCCATATCTGTTGCTTATCTACTACAGTAGGCTGCAAAACATACAGCAAGAAGGATTGGCTTGAAGGCATTTGATGTTTGTAAATAAATCCACAATAGGATCCAAGCTGAAGAGGTGATACATGATCAGCCTACTAGGACAATTCTGAGCATGTGCATATGCAGATAAAGTCCAGGCTACATTAAATTAAAAAAAAAAAAAAAAAAAAAAAAATCAGTGCATTTGTCAAAGTCTGTTGCTGTTGGGTTTTTTGTTTCTTTCTTTCTTTGTCAAAGCTTTCTTTTGCTCCTTATTGTGCGGACCACAAGAAATAAGAAAGGGGTAACAACTGTCCGGCATAAATGAGAAAAAGCTGTAGTGACACTGAACCGCACAATGTAAGCAATAAGCATGTGCAAATTTCCAAATCGTTAAGAGGAAGCCAAAACCTCTCTTAATGTGGTTTGAGTGTTTGGACACACGACTGTAGGTTAGTAAGGCTGCTCCTAGTATGTGCCAGTATTTAAGAGGGAGGGGGAAAGCTCAGTTCTTCAAGCATGTGGAGCAGTCCTACAATGTTACTGTAGGCTTCAAAGCGTGATCACAGGTTGTTTTCATTTATTCACCACACAGGCAAGCGCAAACCCACTTTCTTTTCTGAAAGTGTGTCTCCACTATGATGCCTTGACCTTCAACACGGTAGGTATGATTCCAAAACCAAGTCAAGCCAGCATCTTATGGATTCCTTCAACGAGAAGGGCAAGATGGTCTGTCGTCTGTGGGCTGATCTGGGTTTGGATCAATCTAAACAAAGAGGAAAAAACACAACCACCGAAGGTATTTTTAGAAATGATTGCTAGAAAGTAAACCAATCCAAATACCAAAATTTTTAAGTCCAAGACAGTCAGAGATAAATGGTATTCCCAATCCAAAGGTTATTCAAGTAACTGAAGTATCTCTAGAAATCAGATAAAACTTTGAATTGAAAATTACTAAGTAAAATGAAACTTTTTAAACTACAGGTTGATGGTAGCTTAAGGATAAAGCACAAAGACATAATAAAATATTGAAAAGAATCTGCTATAGTAGCACCAACTTTCTAAATTATTTATTGCATAGTAAGACAATCTGACTCATCAATGAACATGTAACTTAAAATACTTAATTGAATTCAGAAGATGTTTTACTTTAAAAAGTTCTTCTACTAATTTTTAAGTAATGAATCCTGAAAGACCCCATAAAATGTTTCAGAACTCCATGCACTCTACACATTACCTCTTCTTCCTTCCAATAAAAGGAAGGAGGTAAAGAAGAAGGTCTCTCTACCTTAGGTCTCCAAAGCTCAATAGGAAGTATAGCTTAAATGGACAGTATACAGTTTGGTCAGTTATTTTAAAAAAATAAATTTTTAGAACAAAGGAAAACTTTATTTATAAATACTTAAGAGTACCTAAAATGAAAAGGCCCCGAGTTATATTCCTGGTTTATGTTATAGAAGAGTCCTCAAACAAGACACAAAAAACGTGCCACTCACTCACTCACTCCTTTGCACATTAAGTGTTTCAGGAAGAAAAAAATCTAGAGTGGGCAGATCAAGGCCAAGAAACACTATTCTATTTTGTCCTATACCACTGCTTTTCCTTGAAAGATATGAACCTGGCTTTTGAAGCCTACATTTATGTCCCAGTTATTGAGTGACTTTCTTAGAACTAAACTTGCAGGCAGAAATGTTTGAATTGTGCCTTTAGAGAAACCTGAGACAGAAAGAACATCTTTGTATATTCTCTGCATGGAAATTCTGAAAGTAATACATACAAAAAACTAAAAATACAGAGTACTTTTAGAGAAGAGAGGTGAAAAATGGTTTGTTGCGCATCTATAGACTCAAAATGTTAGTATTCACTAATATCATGTTTTATATATAAAATGCAATGTAACTTTATTAAGTTGCCCAAAGGGTGCAAAACAGTTTCAGAATCTCTATGAAGCATCAGAATAGTGAAGAATCCTGGAAAAATTTTGATGCAATTTACCTGCGCTTTGCTAAAACTAGAATTACCTATCCCCCTTTTCATATTTTTGCCTATTTGTCCTCGTTTTTGTAAAGTGGAAACAGTTTCTTACATTTATTCCACATGACAGAATTCAGAGAAACAGTGCTATTATAATTATACCTTGAGGTACTTACTTCTGAATAGAGGGGTGGAGGCAAAAAACGAAACTCCTGGATGTATGCAAACAGTGGTCCTGGAAGCGCTCTCTCAAAGTCATCACAAGCACCTAAGGGTGCAAGGCTGGACTGTCGCTGTTCCTCTGTAACCACTTCTGCATAGCTGGGAGGTGCTGCAGGGAAAAGGCACACGCAGTTCGAACAACAAGTTCTTATGCATGTCAAAACATATAACATGATAAATATTAAACTTTTATATTGTAAAACGCACCAGTATGTAGATAAATTACTTGTATGATTTTTCCCACAGTTACTGGGCATGAAACTAAGGCTGCTATAGTTTATTTTAAAACTATGCTCAAATCCAAGAGCAGACTGACCACTGCTCATTGTGGCTTAATTATTACCTTCAAATTTAAAGCATACTCAGAATACTGAATTTCTGTTACAGGCAGGAATGGCAGAACATTGTGTTCCTTTAGACTCCATCATCAATCCGTGATTTGTACATAAAACCCCCCAGATGTTCATATGCAAAAAGAGGGAAGAAGCTACAGAGTTTCTCCTTTGACAGAAGAGATTCCCACAGAAATGGATTACATTATCTTTTCATGAAGATACTAAGCCTACTAAGGATAATAAAGGTCACCTTAACTGCTACTCTGGCAGGTTTCTTTACAGCCAAACATACAACTGGGATACTGGAGGCAAAATTAATTCTGCCGAGGGACAATGGCTTTCTGTGCTTTCACTCGCACCAGCTTCCAAGAAGCTGGATTCCACTGCTTTTACACCTGAGAGAGCGGGAAAGATGGGAACGCCATTCTTCTACAGAGAGCAAGCAGGTAGCAAGGAAACATCCATAAAGCATTTTCTATGGACCTTGTAATGAAGGATGTAATTTGTGTATGTTTGCGTGACAGCAATTAATAAAAATAAACATAAAAATCAAACCAGACTTTTTTATCAAGTTACCTTCTGGTCTTTCAGGCAGCGTCAGACCAAGCCAATTCATGTTCATGCTACACTGGCTGCTTACACTTGATGTTCTGCTACCAAATGGGTGTAGAGGAATGGTGCCAATGACCAGTGGTAAGTTAAGGAATAAATCCATGGCGCCAGGAATATCCACATATACCTAAACAACAACAAAGAGGTATAGATTAAGAACAGGTTTGTATAAACACTTCTTAATTACTAGACTAAAATCTCCAGCCATGAATTTTTCACAATTGGAATTTCATTTTGTTTGTTTCAGAGCCGATGTCCCTACGGAGACAAAAATCCCTCCAAGTCAATGCAGCTATATATTCTTAAGGACACAAGTCCTCACATGGAAATGTCATGTACTCATAACACATGCTTAGAACATGCAAGATTTAAATTGAATTTACTTATAGACCTCTTGTCAGGACACCTAATGCTAGACTACGTGTTTCTTTTGTAACTGGTAAGCAGTTCACAATGCTTTATTAACAACTTGCAAGGAATCATGGCAACTACTCATCCTCCAATGAAACAACCCAACATACCATCAGTGAATACTCCACACGGATTATACTACAGTCAAGGATTGAAGGAGAAACAGGTGGAATTTTCAACTGTTTCCCATTCCAGGTTTCTGTTTTGCCAGATGACAAGGATTCCCCACGCAGGTTGGCAACAAGCTGTTTGACTTCCTTCATTTTCCCTTTGGCATAAAATGCCTGTGTTTGGTAAATGGCTGCCTTTGGCACCACCACACGGGAAGAGCAGTTCTCAATTTCAGCAAAGATCTGAATTGATTCACCTGAAACAAAGCAAAATTTCATTTTGTCTGTGTATTTGCAAGGCAACTGAAGCCAACTGCCACATACTGTGTATTGTTATAAGGCACTGGACGCTGCTAGCAATGCTCCACACCTTCAACAACATCCCACTGCAAGTAGGAGTAAGGTCACTATGAGATAAAACTAACAGAAAAATGCAAAGGCCCAATAAAAGCAGATGTCCTTTAACAATATGGAGACACAGCAAGCTAACAAAATTAGCTAATAAAACAGCAAGACAGATGAATGCAGATCAAAACGGTAAGAACAGTTTAAGTATTTATTTTATGTAACAGCAGCTAAGTACAAACTGTAATTTTAAAAGGGAAGGAAAAGCATTTCCGATAATTACTTCTGTTACATACCTGGGGTGTAGCCCTTCCTTTCAATTTTGGCACTTAAGGATATTGGGCCTGAGGTACAAAACCAACAACAGAGAGTTTTTTCTTTTGTGCCTGCTTGGGGTGACTGCAAGAAAAGAAGAGTATTTTCCATTTAATAGAGTGCTCCATGAATCTTTTAATCTGTTCTAATCAACCCACAAAAAAAATTGATTATATCCTTTCTGTGCATTTTGATAAGCATTATCTAGTTTTATTTAGAGGGAGAAATCTCAAGCAAACCACACTAAGCAAACTATAAACTTTATTCTAATTTCACACTCATTAACTGCTTTTTTGTTAAACTTCATACTACAGTTACATTTAAAACAAGTTTTCATACATAAATAAATTCAGCTCAGCTTAAGGAAAGGCTTTATAGCCTACACATCCCACCATACTGTTGAAGAGCTTTTAATTTACCAGTAAACTAGAATGTCTATTCAGTACAATATCTCAGAAACAATAACTGAAGTACTGTAACCTTGACTCCTGCTATTTCACACTTCAAAAATGATCCTGTTTCATCTGTATTAAACAGACTTTGTTATTTTACATGACACCAGTATTTAGGACTTGATCCAAAGCCCATTAAAGTCAATTGAGAGTCTTTTGATTTTAATGAAATTTGTGCAAGGAGAGAGTCCCCTTGCAAGTCTGATTTTTCACCCATACACACAAGAAACCTATTTCAATGGATTTTGCGATTTTTTTCTCCTGTTCATGGGGGGTGAATTTGAAGAGTGGAGGGGAATGGAATTTTCAGCCTGACTGAAATCAAATCCTCATGAAAAGCATTTGTGGTATTGAAATTATTTTAATGAAATGTCATTTCAGAAAAAGATGGTAGAGCACTGTGATAATTTCTCCCCATTGGTAGAAAATTTTCTATAAGAAAATCATCCATTATGCACCCCAGTACATAATTTACTTTGCGTTTTTAAATTTGCAGTGTCACACTAATTCTTTTAAGTTTCACTGTTCTTTGTTCAGAATCAAAGAGGAAGAGCTCTCGAAATTTTCATTCTTACTCACATTTAACAATTTAGTATTAATTTAAGTTGACAAAACCATTTTGCATATCTCAAGAGTGAAGCAACTCCAAGTACAGGAAAACATAGCTTTCAGAATAGCAGTACTTACAGAGTTGCAGAACTAGTGTTATACTTAGAAGATTGACTGTAACTAAGTAGCAAATAAGTATTAGATAATGTATTAGATAAAATTGTATATGCATAGTTTCAGTTATTAAACTTCATTATTTTTTTAATGCCAGAAACAAAAAATGAATAATTCTGTCAATTCTTACCAGTAATGAAGGAGTGTTGATATCTATATGTTCAAAGACTGTAAATTCCTTCTTTAATTTTACTGGTAGAAACCAAGGCCTATGCAATTCGGCTTTCACCCAATAGCGCACACTGCCATGTCTGCCTTCGAATGAGGTAGCAAGTGGTCTGTGCAGGACACAAACGTCAAAACTGAGTAAAGTCTTTCTGTCTAATAATGATACAATTGATCAAGTCAGTAATTAGTATAGAGAACTGCATTTTTAATGCACTGTAGTATTTAATGAAGCGTACCTCAGAAAAATTCAAGATTAAAGATGGGAGAAAAAGATCATCTCCAATTTATCCTACTATCCTTTTGCATAGACTTTAAGAATCAATAAAGAATTGTACTAGAAAATGCCAAGAGAGCACAGATTTTCTTTAAGCTTAACAGGCCACTTTCACATCTAGGGTAAAGCATGCCCTTTTGACTACCAATTTAAAATTACCATTAGTATCAACCAGTTATAGTTTTGGATATCACATTTTGTAAACCAGTGTGTATTATTTACTTGGTCAGTAGCTCAACATAAGGTTAATTTTAGCTGTAACTCAGCACTTCCGTAGTTAGGTTCATCTTAAGCAGAGTAAATATTACAACTTGGAGTTCTGAAGAGAGGCTATTTTGAGCACCTTCTAATCTTTCTCTACTCTGGTGAGACAGCTTAAAACATTCTGAATACCTAAGAATGTACGTAAATATGCATATATATATTTATATATGCATACGCATGTAAAATCATGAAGACTACTCTGAAATTTTCCTAATCGAGGAAGTCTATTTTAGAAGCCGGAAGAAAGGTGGTATACCCAGACCTGTGAGCATTGCCTTTTTATTGTAGTATCATAAAGTGAAAGATAAAGTATCTTTATAGTTCAATTACAGAAACAACTGTTAATTGGAAGTAACTTATTCTCTTTATTTTTACCTAAGTCTTTTTATCTGTTTTACTACATTCTGAGTATACTATTATAGATATTTTAAAATAAAGTGTAACATTTCCATATTTGCTATAGAGGGCAGTATTAGCCATGCTACTGCTTTACTAGAATTATTCTTTCACTTGCAAGTTTGACTGCTCTGCTTGCGCATTTGAAATGTTGTGGGGTTTTTTGCCCTAATAATGAAATTTTAAGGATTTTCTAATCCAACTTCAGTCTTTCAATTCTATCCCACATTCTGTAAAGGAAGAATCAGTAAGGATGATGCATTATCTTTCCACTGTTGTTCTGAAGTTTATATCAGTTTTAGAAGTGTTCTATGGGCACAAAATAGCAAGTAAGTAGGCAGCATCAAAGTTCATGCTTTTAATATCATCCTTTGTTTTTCCAGTATTATTAAAAACTGGGTTAACAGCTATTCCTTCATGGCACTTAGAAAGAACCTATGATTTGACCAATGCTTGTGATGTTTTGCTATCTGGCTGTTCCATTTCAAGCTACGCATTTCATGTTCATGTTTTTAATGTACTGCGTTTGGGGTTTTTTTGTTGTTTTTTAAATGCCCCTTTAAACTCAAAGGAAAAATCAGTACTGGTCTTACTACTACTTGTAGTTGAGATTTTCATAGACTCCTATATTGCCTTTAAAATCTCCACAGGTCTTAACAGAAAATCTTTCTGAAACAGCAGAAGTCCTGTGTTGTTCACTTTGAAACTGTGTTTGTCATCTGCACATTCTGCTAAACCAGCACCTCTAAGAAACAACCTTAACATTAGGTACTGAGCTTATTCACATAAAACTGCTGAATTTTCAGTGACTTTCAAATTTTTAATGACCACTACAGCAAAAGGCTCATTTTTCATCCATACTCATACTCTCTCTTTTCCTGTGTATTTGATTTCAATGGAACTTGTATTTTTAAGTCATTTTGATACTGGTAACTCTGCTACATCCAATGTTACATCCACAGTCTCTACATTACGTATTTCAGACAGGAGTGGGGCAATGATTTTTATCTTATCAGAACAAACTTCTACTCTTACTCTTTCTCTGCCTTTATTTTCTAAAACAAATGAGATGTGGTAGAAGAATTCTTCTTACTTTATCCACCCATTCTTAAATTTGTTTCCATCCTGGCTTTCTGCATGAACAGCCACCCTGGGTACATACATCCTATCAGAATATGAGTAAGAACCACCTCCTCTTTTGCTGAAATCTAAGTAATTTTGCCACATCTGTTCCAGACTTAAACCCAAACAATTCCACTGTCATCTTATCCCTAGTTCCTCTGGTCTGTATAGCCCCAGTAAATGGCTAAGTTAGAAGGTATCTCAGCCACTCTGCAGGACTCTAGTGACAGTTCAAATTCCTCTCCCTCCTCCTGAGAAGGTTTAATAGACTGGAATATCTAGTAAGTCAATAAGACTTGATAAAAAAAAGTAGGCAACTGAGCAGTGGCGAGCTCCTTCTATTGTGGAAATAAAAAAAAAAAAAAAATAAGAAAAGGGTACATCAGTGTAAAAGCAACCTCTTCAGTTTAATGAGATTATGTTCTCTACTGCATGTTGGAGCACAATTCCTACTACCACTGAAAAGGTTTCCCCTCCACCCACAGCAGGAGTTTTGCTCAGGTGGGTGGGCAGCATGGCCCTGTGTGGAGGTCTGTGAGTTCGTACTTACGTCTGTGGAAGCTCAAAGCTGAATGCATATTCATGCCTTCCTGAATGGATGGTGTGAAGGCCTTCTTCTGAATTGTCATCATCTAAAAGAGAAAAAAAACCAACACACTAATCCAGCTGCACATGTTATACCTTGCACAGTCTTCTCTTCCAGAAAAAAGGCAATCTGTTCACATATTACAACACTAACACTCCAAGAATGTGATGTCCCAGAAACAAGAGTCTCCAGTCCATTAGTTATTAACTGCTGGAATGCAGGGACAACTCTGACTGGTAGAAAGGGAGGCAAGACTGCTAGCTTTGCCTCAAGAGAGAAGCAGAGGTTAACTTGTTTTAAAATAATCCTGCCTCTGAACAGCGACGGTTTCAACTGCTGCCATTTCAAGGCCTTCATGCAATGTCTGTAAATGAAATCATGCTGCTTTCCACTGCAATTGCTAGTCAGAATGAATTAGAGCTGGCTTTTTACCAGCATTAACAGTACCAAGTCTGCTGGTTATGATTAAACTTAGAAATTCAGCTTCTTTGTATCTCCTGCCTGGCAACGGTGTCCAGACATTAATCACACACACACACACACACATATACAAAAAAGAAAAAAAAAAAACCAAAAAAAAAAACCAAAAAACCCCACACTAACCGTGTGAGAAAGGAATAAGAGTATACGAGCACCACCTAGAAAGTACCAGACAGATTCAGGGGCATAGGAAATGGCAAGCTGCCCAATCAATGCTATCTAGAGCTAAATTTTTTCTTTTTTTAATAGGTTAACATGATCTTGTTCTGACAGAAACACCCAGATACTTGCTGGTTTTATGCCAGGAATGCTGACCCTTGTTTATGGTCATGATTACTTGTCCAGCTTCAAATGCCATAAGAAAACTGCAGTTTTTTCTGACCTAAAACCAGAAAAACGCTGACTTGGTCAAAATAAAAGCTGAGTGAAAAATCAGCACCTCGCACATAAGAAAGGCTGGAATTATAAAAGAGGATATAGCGAGACAAAGTAAAAGGGAACAGCTTATGTGTGATGGTCTGAAGCGTTAACGGAGGCACGCAGAAGGGTTCTAAGTTCCTAATGTCCTACCGAAGCACCAAAGCTCTACTCCCTGCAGTGCAAATACCTAAAAATTTAAAATAAATAAGCAAAATAAACCAACAAACAAAATCTCCCAGCAGCAAGAACTGAAAATAAATGCATGCAACATTACTCAACACAGTCTGACAGAGCGAGACCAAGTGTCGGCGAGGCAGTGGGGTTTTTCTACAGTGTTGGCTTGCGTTTGGGTTTTTTTCAGTGAATATGATTTATTAATTTTTGTTTAATTTTGTACCGGGGGCGGTGGGGGGGGGGGAAGCGCCGCTTTCGGCTGTGGCTGCGCTGCTCTCCGCCCGGCTCCCCCCCTTCCTGCCAGCTCAGCAGTCCCGCCACGCCGCGGTAAACAAGTGCTGAGCTGTCAATCAGCGCGGGCTGGAGCAGGAGCCGACCGGCCTGAACCGGCGCGCGCGGAGCGCCGCCAGCCCCGCCGCTCTCACACACGCCGCGTGCGCTGCTGCGCCCGCCAGCTGCGCACCGAGAGGCGGCAGGGACGCGACTGAGGCCAGCGCGTCCCCCCGCCCTCCCCGTCCGAGCGGCTTCGCGCCGCGCCAGGGCCTCGGGGAAGGGCCCCTGCCCGCCGGGGGCAGGCGGCGAAACCTGCTCCCTCACCCACTCCTCCAGCCATCCGCCAATCAGTGGCGGGCATCGCCTTAGCAACAGGGCAACAAACCGCGGCCGGCCAATCAGGGGGCCGCGGGGGGCGCGGCCGGGCCCCGGGTCTGCGCTCGGGGCAGTAACTGAAATGCGGCCCCGGGCGCCGGCAGCGGCTCGGCGGGGCCCTTGTCCCACCCGCTCCCACGCGTGCCGCCCCCTCCGCCACGGGCGGATCCTGCGTAGCTGCACACTCCTGTCTTCGGGCTCTTGGAACCCACGGTCCGGAGGTGCGGGAAGTTATGCTCGGGCTAGTGATTTCGCAGGCAGGGGAAGGAGACGGGTGAGGGCCGCAAGTCACCTCGTTAGCGCGGTGTGCGCGAGTCATGAAACAAAAGAGAAAAGCCCCGAGCCCTGCTACAGCGTAGAGCTCGGGAATACTGTGTGATGGGGCCCGCTGCTGCCCAGAGTTGTTCAAAAATTAAGAGGTGGGGTTTTTTTTGTTTGTTTTTTTTTTGGTGGTTTTTTTTTGGTTGTTGATTGTTTTTTTGGTTTTTTTTTTTTGGTTTGGGTTTTTTTTGGGGGGGGGGGGGGGTGTTTTTGTTTGTTTTTCCTTCCCCCGGAAGGATCGAGAAATATCGCATCGCTGTGGTGTGTATGCTGCATATTCAGGGGAAATTTAAAAAAAAGGGGGGGGGGGGGGAACACGACGACCAGCACAAAAAAATTACATAACCGGTTTTTAACATTATTTTCTTGCGCTGGGGAATTAAGTCATCGCCACCACCTGACGCGTGCGGCCAATCTGCGCGGAGCGGGCGGCGCACCCCCCTCCTCCAAGCCGGTCCCAAACAGGATTGAACCGCTTCGAACAAAGACTGCGAAGTTAGGGAGAAAAAGAAATAAAAAAACACATAGAACCCCTGGGCCTACGCGCTTCACCCCCTCGCCCCCGAAGAAGGGGTTTGCACTTCGTGTGGATACTATGGCAGCTCGAGTGGGAAGTGGGGAGCAAGAGGTCCTCATCTCCCCAGTTTTGGGAGAGATGCTCCCATTACGCAACAACACTGTCCCCCTCTCTGTCCTCCCCCTCTTTTTGCTCCCATAAAGGGCTTTTCAGATAGCTCTTTACATCGGGGTGACCCCCACTGCCGAGTGGGGTGTATGGGAGGCCTGAAGAAATTAAAGCTTTTTAAGAGAACGAGGGTAATACTGAAATGTGAAAAAAATTACCCGTGGGGTGGTGATGTGTCAAAATAAGCCAAGGAGACTCATTTGCCAATAATCGGCCATCCTGAAAAATTCATTATCACCCCAACAGCATCAGCAGAACTCCGCATGTGTCAGAAAGTATGGGCTTTATGCTTTCGTTGTGTTTCAAGATCGGTTATTAGGATTCTGCCCATAAAGTCCAATGCCCAGGTAGCTATGATTTTTCAGCTGTTTTTCCCCACGGAACAGCAAAAGAATATTACAAAAAAAAGTAGTTCATGGGAGTCCTGCTGCCTGCAGGTACTTTGCAAATCCATTTCCTGTAACTCCATCGCAAGATACGACGCTGGATATGTCCTGCTCGCCAATATACCCATTAAAAAGGAAAGGGCTAAAGCGGGGTAATACAAAGACGCGTGGGGTTTTTTTTCCATAGAAAGTAAAGCAGCACGGTTAAGGGCAGCCCTTACCTCTCTCGTGGCCGATCAGGATGTCCTTATGGTTGAAATATTCCACTTCTTCGGTGTAGTTCTGTGTATAGGCAGTGTTGGATCCAGCATTCCTCGATTCAGTCCAACGCACTTTAGCGTGCCCCCGCGCATGGATTTTAAGGGACTTCACTCTAATTTCCCCAGTTACTTCTAGACTGACCCTTCCTGAGACTGTATCCCCGCTCGAGTACACGGGGACATTGCTGTCATTGAGACAGTCAAAGCTTATCGTCAGACTTTTCACCTTCCCCAGCACCATGGTTTTATAGCAAAGTGTACAAAAATAGACTGAAAAAAGAAAAAAAGAAAAAAAAAGGGAAGAGGGGAACCCAAAGGAACCGAGCCCCTGGGGCGCAGGGGTGCTGCGGCGCGGACCCTACAGGCGACTCATGGGGACGGCGGGGAGCCCCGGCCCCGGCGCGGGCGGCGCTGGTGCCGACGCGGCGTCTCCCCACAAAGGCGCTGCCGCGCCGCCGCCAGCCCCTCCTTATAAGCCGTGTGACAAACAAGCGCGGGCGCGCATGCGCCGCCCCGCCCCGCCGGGGCAGCCTCGGCCCCGCGGCGCCACCGGCCGTGTTCGGGGACGCGCAGCGCGCGGGGGTGCGCGGTGCCCCTCGGCTGGGCGGAACCACGCCGGGGATGCTGTGCTGCTGCAGTCGGCGGCTCTGCGGAAGATGGCAGTATGCCAGCCTCTGCGATGAAAGCTGTGCCTCGCTTAACAGACCTTGATCTGAAACTGGCAAATTCTCCCTCGTGATGGTCAATGGGTTTTGGGTTTGTTTCGTTTGGTTTGGGTTGGCTGGTAGGATTTTACTGCTTTGGTGGGAGTTCGCGTTTGTTTGGTTAGGGGTTTGTTTGGTTTTTGTTTGTTTGTTTTGGGGGGTGTGGGTTTTTTTGTTCTGTTTTGGTTTTTCCCCCTGTGCCGTGTGTGTGTGTGTGTGTGTGTGTGTGTGTGTGTGTGTGTGTGTAAAGATGGGAAGAAGCAAGCAAACCTTGATAGGAAATGAGAAAACCACAGCAAGAAATAAAAAACAGTCCTGGATTTCAGGATTGTATGTATTGCACTACCTGAGAATCGTCTCTGGAAGCTTTTGAAAATCAGTATTGATTCATCTGAATGTAACAATTCCACTATCAATGACTGCCCCAGTAATACAAATTACATTGCTTCAAATCCTCCTTTCCAGCAGTTGATTTTTTTATTTTTTTTTTTTTTTTTCATTTTTCATTATTATTACTTTGGTAGTGCTGTTTCTTTGATAAATGCTCTGTTGGTTATTTAATGCTACATTAGCTAATTCTTGCATAATTGCCCACTGACATAAAGTTTTCAGTGAGAAATATGATGGTGGTGGATGACATCCCCCAAGATGCCATCCATATGCTTTGAGGGGACAAAACCGAGATGCACTGCTAACATTTCATGCCAACAGTTAAGTTTTTGTTTGCCTATTCTTGCTCCTTTATCACAAGGAAAAAAGTCACACTTTCCTTAGCCTGACACCTGGTGGATATTCTCACGATTTTTTTGTGGCCAAAGGTGTTCAAGTCTCTTGTGGGTAAATTAGGACTTTCTATGCTTTTGTACAATCCCTTGGTAAGCATTCATACTTCCTTGGCTCGTGGAATCATAGAATCCTTGAGGCTGGAAAAGATTTTTCAAATCTCAAAGTCCAACCATAAAAAGCAGAGGTGATTTAATTCCTCTCCTGATAGTGCTTCTCTTATTCCTCTCATGCCTTCAGACTCAGCTGTTCTCTTGCATGTGTTTATTTGCACATTTTTACTCTATTCTATAATTTCAAACAAAATTGTGTCCTCCATGAATGAGTCATAGAAACCACAATTTTGTGGTCTTCAGTTGCTATAGGACTTGTGAAAGCTGGCAGCTAGGTGGGATGCAGCTTTCATCGACAGAGCTTGGGTCCTGTCTCCTGTGCTGCCCATTCTGGGCGGGTTCTTAATGTCCACCTGCCCAAGAACGAATCTGCACTCATGTTAAACAGCAACTGCATTTTCCAGGAAGCTGAAGATCCAAATCTGTTATTCCAGTAGATATTCATCTGGATTTTAAAATATTTTTTTTATATCTAGATAGGTAAGGAAGAGGATCTTGCTGCATAGTTGGGCTACATGTGTACTGCTTGCATTTGCCCATTCCAGACTTGTTGAAGAAGAATAAAAAAATTGCTAAGCTGCTGCAAATCATCCTCTGTATATATACCCTGCAGACTGCACAGCCCTGTCTTACCCCCCTCTCACTAGATACCAGCCGACTCCCAGATCCCCACAGTTTGTGCATGGCTATATGTGATTTAAATCTGGACTACTGAACTGACATTACTTAGTTATGCCTGTGTTATGCATAATAAACTTTAGATTGACAGCTTTGCAGAAGAACCTATGTGTGTGTATGTATTCATCTCCCACACCCTGCCAAAAGTCACACATACACATTCAGCCTCTGCTGCTCTTTTTAATACTGCTCAGTGTATTCATTTTACTTTTGTCTTCCTGAATTGTACGCTTCATGCCACCCTGTGGCAAACTTGGTGTAGTGCCAACAACACTGCCTTTCACCAGTCTCTGGCCTCTCCATTTCTGCAAAACTGACACTTTTTCTGTGAAGCCTTTTTGACAGAATTAAAAACAAACAAACAAACAAACCAACAAAAACCCCAACCAAACAAACAACAACAAAAACAAACAAACAAACAACCATCACCACCTTAATTTTGCTTTTATTTAAATGGAGAATATACTATGAGGTTTAGCTAAAAGTAGCAGTTATTTTTAGATGTTTTGTTAACCAAGTATTAGTTATTTTTTCAGGAGTTAAGTTTTTGCATTTGTCAAATGAACTACCTTCTTCTCAAATATTAAAAGCTTTATAGATCTTGTCACAGGATTTAAAAAATTGATTTCAAAGATGATCAGGTCTTAGATCAGCAATAGGCAGGGAAGACTGTACACACATATAGTATCAGGAGACTTCACTAACCTACAGGCCTTATGCATGATGCAGTCCACATTAAAAATCCATGTAAAATAATAAAAAATATTATTATTTACTAATTAGATTAATTAATCCAATTAATTAATTTCTTTAACTGGCAAAACCCATGAAGATGATGCTACCTGTTACCGGAGTCAGTAGCTTCAAGGATGGTAATATTCCAGCCTCCATAAAGGCATAAAGATTATACCTCACTTTACAAACCCTTTCTTGAAACAGGCAAGCTATCCCTTGTTTGTCTTTTTCTTTTCTTTTCTTTTCTTTTCTTTTCTTTTCTTTTCTTTTCTTTTCTTTTCTTTTCTTTTCTTTTCTTTTCTTTTCTTTTCTTTTCTTTTCTTTTCTTTTCTTTTCTTTTCTTTTCTTTTCTTTTCTTTTCTCTTCTCTTCTCTTCTCTTCTCTTTTCTTTTTCTTTTCTTTTCTTTTCTTTTCTTTTCTTTTTCTATCTTTTCTTTTTTTTTTCTTTTCTTTTCTTTTCTTTTCTTTTCTTTTCTTTTCTTTTCTTTTCCTTTCTTTTCCTTTCCTTTTCTCTCCTTGGAAGTTTTAAAATGATTTATTATATTTAAATTATTTTCTTATTTTTGTTTTAAAAAAGAAACATTCTTTAAGTTCGTTGTGTGCCTAGTTTTGCACCTTTGAACATGCCTAGAACTCTCCCAACCTCCATGTAACCTAATGGTACATTCATGCTGAAGGCCATTAAAATTTCAGGGGTTAGGTCCATTTAGCATCTTAGTCGCTAATCAGTCTCCTCACTGTGCTCTTGATAAATCTGCAAGGATGGGTGTGATGTACAATGATCCTGACAACCGTCTAAAGCCAAAGCCAGAAAAGCTTGGAATGTTCTCCTGACCCATTAATAAACTGATGTTAGTAGGAAGATCTAGACTTTGATCCCTTCTTACAGACCATCCTGGTTTGAGACTAGGCCTGGTTTGGTGTGGAGACAAGTGTTTGCCCTCCCTGTGAAGCTGTTTCCTTGTACAACAGAGAATGGGTTAGAGAGAGTGTCAGAACAGAAACTATGTTTTCTGGAGGTTAATGTGTTCTTATCAAAGGGAAAATCCTGAAAAGTAAACACATGCTCCAGGATGGTTTCTGTATTTCGTGCAGTGAATAAATGGAAAATGTGAAATGTTCTCCTAATGGACTCATTTCTATTCATCCCTCTTGTGTCTGATCCCAAATTTGTTCATAAAAATAAGAGAAATAAGGTTTCACCTCATCATACCTGTTGTGAGGCTACATTTGTGAAATATTGCCACATTAAAATGTAGAGTGGTGAGAAAAAAACGTTGTTTTATGATACTCTGGATGTATATATCGAGGAGCTGTTTCCCAAACACCTGGAATCAGAAGGATGTCTGTAGACCTTCCTTTTGGTACTTTCTCCACTGGAACAGCTGTTTAGCTGTCAGAGGTATAGACAGAAGAGTTTTTTTTTTCTGAATAGGCTTTGTTTGTGCTTGATTTTATAATGGAGAAATCATCAGTGATGGAAAGAAATTTGGGGTTTGTGAAACTGGTTCCTGAATTTGAAAGGTCCAGGCTTTGGGAGCATTTTTTTCTGGTATTAACTGTATCCTTGAATCATAGCATTTATTATTGAGAAAGAATGGCCTGTATTTCTGATGATTCTGTTTTCAGAAGATGCATACTGTAAAGAAAGTATTCAGTCTCAACACTCAAACTTTTTGCTTGAAATGTTTTGTACTTTGGGGTTTTTTTACTTTAAAATATTTTAGATTAAGTTGAGTTCCAGGATGTATTTACTATTAAAATCAGAATGTCACATAACTATTAATCATGTTGAACTGAATGTTTGGTTTGAAAAATAACTGCTAGTGCTGTTAAACTGGGAAAACAGTTAAACACATACTTGAAGCAATCTCTCCTGGACAACATGGCCAAAGGATGAGCTTAATGTTGCAATCAGTAATATCTACGCATGTGCTCCATAGATGATGATGTACATTCAAACAAGGAACAGAGATAAAAACAGTTTAGAAAGTATGTGACCATGATCTTCACTGGGTTTGGTTGTCCCTGTTGTTACTCCCTGCTCCTCTTAAGGCTTTTCCCCCTTTGTGCCTTGCAGCTACTTCATCTGTAGGCTCCTGCCAACTCCTTCATCTTATCCCAAAAGGTCTGGCACTGTGATTAAGCTGAGGAATGTGCAAAAGCCGGTCTGAGTTGATTCAAAGCCAGTAGTGTCGACCCTGAGCAGACAGTAGATGCCCACCTAAGACACTCTATCACTCCTCAGCTGGACAGGGGACACAAAATGTAACAAAAGTCTCATATGTGAACATAAGGACAAGAAGGGGTCACACACCGATTACTGTCACATGCAAACCAGACTTGCCTTGAGGCAATATTTCTGCTGCTCCTTTCTCAGAGTGAAGACTCATAACACTCTTCCCTTCTCTGGAAGAGTCTTTCTCATGGGAGGCAGTCCTCCATAGACTTACATTGGATAAGTCTTTCTCATGAGCTACAGTTCTTCATGAACTACTCCAGTGTGGGTCCTTTCCACTGGGTCAGTCCTTCAGGATTGCTGCTCCACTGAGTGTCCCCTGTGGGATCACAAGTCCTACCAGCAAACTTGCTCCAGCACTGGCTCCTTTCTCCACTGGTCCTGCTACGAGCCTGCTCCAGTGCTCCAGTCCAGGTTTCTCACAGGGTCAGTCTCCTTTGGTCACCCCCCTGCTCTGCTGTGTACCTCCATGGACTGTGGGGTGACAGTCTGCCTCACTATGTTCTTTATCACAGGATAGAGGGGAATCTCTGCACCAGTGTCTGGAGCACCTCTTCTTACTTCTTCACTGTCTTTGGTTTCTGCACAGCTGTTTCTCTCAGATTCTTGTTCCTCTCCCTGGCTGCACTTGCTATTGCAGTTTTTCCTTCCTTCTTGAATGCATTGTCTCAGATACAGTACCATCATCACTGATAGGCTTGGCCTTCGCCAGGGGCAGAACCATTTTGCAACCAGGTGGCATTTAGGTCCATGCCATAGCTGCAGAACCTTCATACCTGGCTCAGGCACGTGGTCATGTATAAAAACATGGGATGGTCACTGCCTTTGTAAAGGTTACAAGAAAATGCAGGACTATGAAATACAAATAACCTAGGAGTCATTAAGCTATAAAATAAAACAGGCCACAGACTGTACTGGGAGCCTAGGAGCAAAACATGTTACACAGCCTTTCTGATAAAATTTGGCCATATCCTGCAGAGGAACAAGGACTTGGCTTTGTGCTTGGGTCACAGTGGTACTGAGGACCATGCTGTCATTAATTTTGCCTCTGCATCCCCTTTTTTTATGTTTATCTATCCTTCTTATTTCTCATTCTCCTTGCAGAGAAATCCTGTGATATTTGTGGCTATATAAAGTTCCTTTTTTATGCAAAGTGTATATTTTTGTCGCAGGATCTTTCCAACATGCCGTGACATTTGCTCCATTGGTCAGAGCATGGTGTTAATAATGCCATGCTAGTGGGTTCGATCGATGTATGGGCCATTAACTTAAGAGTTGGAGTCAATTATCCTTGTATCCCCTCCAAATCATACTATTCTGTGATTCTGTGATACCGCAAAAACACTAAAAAGATATTTAAAGTATTTGAAATGGAGTTTTCTAAGAAAACTAAGATTTTTTTCATTATAATTTATTTTGGTTTATCAAAGGACACCCTTTAGCTCTATATTTCAAAATGTTAAGATATATATGGAGTGATTTTATATCCAGAAATAAGCTGTTATTCTTTTTGCTAAGCAAGGGTTGTTGGAGAGCTGAGATCTTTTATTAGACTAATTTGTAGTCTGGAAAAAAGAACAGACCAGCATTCAGTACACTGGCTCTTCCTTAGCTTGGTTTCCAACCCATATTAGAGCAGTATTTTTAGAAATAAAGTGACTGTGAAGTAAGATCAGTTCTGTTTCAGGCCATCTCTTTTACTTCATCTTTCTGAGATAAACTAATAAGTACATCTAACCTGCCTTTATTAGTGAGATAAGCATTTCAGCGATAAGAGTGATTGTTATGTGGATAGCATAGCCATGCTTCTTGCTTTATTCCTGTCCCCTTAAGCAAAGTGGAAGCAATGCATCTCTCCTCTTTGCTAGTGTGTGCTGTTAAAAGGTGAGGACATGGGTGCTTTCTTTGCTCAGCAGCTGTGTGGGGGGTGGTTTACATGGCATGCAGAGATCTGCAGGGTACTCACTACTTCAAGTCAGCCCTCATGCCCAGACCCAAACCAAAATGTCAGGAGGAGTGACAGCAGCTGTGAAGGTGCTCAAACACAAAAGGACAAAGTGCAAGGTGGTCTACTGACTGTCTTAAGAATTTTTAGTGTTAGATCCTCATCACATTCACAGGGAAGAATTTCTTCTTAATATCCAGTCTAAACCTACCCTATGTCAATTTGAAGCCTATCACTACATGTCCTTGTCAAAAGACTCTTTTTCCTTCTTCTGCCTAATTAGAATTCAGACATTGGGCATTTGCTTGCTACTGACCAACCTTATGGGAGACAACCTGAAAACATATCACAATTATGCTGTGACGGCATTCTGTTTGTATGACATGAAATGTCCATGGGCATGTGTCAGATTTGTTGGGGACAGTTTGCAAGGCAAGGCTACTCCTCTGCTGCATTCATAGCAAATGTCATGGCAGATGACATTTCATCAGTGTTTTCCACACAGGAGGCAGCCCCTGGAAGTGTTCTGGGTGCTCATGGGGTTCAAGCATTACTGTGCAGTGATGCACACACAGTATAGTCCACAGAAAGGACTTTTGCACACTGTATCTGAAAGATCATATGTCTGTATTCTATTGTAATTGGCAGAATTACTTCTGGGTTCCTCTCAGGTGTTCTGCTTTTAAAAAACAAGAGACCAGCCTTTATAGTGCTCTGAGGAATTTTAAAGGGTTGCTTTTTTGTTTTGGTTTTTGAGGTATTTTCTGCATATATGTGGGATTCTTTTCATGTAAGGATCATATAACAACAGGAGAGGGTCTAGGCAGACAAGGCAGACAAATAAAATTGTAACAAATGTCTTTTATGCGGCAACCTTTGTACTATTTCATTTGTGTGGTAAAATGTATGTGCAACTCATTTTATATGATATAAAATGCCGGTGTTTTTTTTTGTTTGTGTTTGTTTGGTTGGTTTTTGGGTTTTTTTTGATTGTTTTTGTTGTTGTTGTTGTTTTCCCCCCAAACTATCTAAAATTTTCCCTTTTCCAGGCTTTGGATCCAAAGCAAGCAAATTCATTTCCTTGCCACATCAACACAGTAGCTGTGCATCAGCAAGAAAAGATTTCTCTTTTTCCTCAGGATGGGCTACCACAGATAGCTGGGGATGTAGAACAACATTGCTTAGGGGGTCTCATTCACAGATGTTTACTTCTCCATACATGCTGTGTAGCAGAGGTGCCTGGACCAAGCAGAGGTGCCTGGATTCAATTATGGAGCTAGGCATTTAAGAGAAACATGTAGTTAGAATTTCTCTCTGCTTTTCCAGGAAGCAGACTGCCCAATTGGTCAAATGGCATTTTTCTATATAGAAACTACAGTAACAGAGATCTAATCACGGTATATATGTATGTAAAAGAATATTTCTTGTTTTGTTCTAATGCAGTTGGAATCTCAAAGCTCATCTAAAGGCATCCTTTCAGGAGAGGAGATACAGAGTCCATTGACCCAATCCTGAGCAGACAGAAGTGTTTTCCCCTGACTCTTATCTGCCCCGAAGTCAGAAACATAGAATAATCACATATTTTAGGTGGGGTTTGGTGAATTTATAAAGGAGTAGAATAAAGGAGTTCATAAAGGAGGTAGAATAAACATTTGTCCTCTTCCTCCTCCTCTGACCTCCACCAGAGGATCTTTGTGAATATCCATATCTTCTTGGCTGACCAGATTTATAACAAGCATGTTATGCATGGTTAAAGCATGAGGTGAGGCTAATGACTGGTACAGAGTTGTTATGAATCACAGAAGCACAGAATGTGTAGGTTGGAAGAGACCTTCAAGATCATCAAGTCCAACCCAGCCTTAACACCTCAACGAAACCATGGCACTGTGTGCCACATCCAGTCTTTTTTTAAACACGTCCAGGGACTGTGACTCTACCACCTCCCCCGGCAGACTATTCTAGTAATTTTTCACTCTATCAGTGAAAACTTTTTTCCTAACATCCCACCTAAATTTCCCTTGGTGCAGTTTCAGACTGTTCTCTTATTCTGTCAGGTGCTGCCTGGTGAAAGAGACCAACCCCCAACTGTCTACAACCACCCTCCAGGAAGTTGAAGAAAGTGATAAGGTCACCTCTGAGTTGCCTTTTCTCCAGGCTCCCTCAGTCTTTCCTCACAGGGTTTGCGTTCCAAGCCCCTCACCAGCCTTGTTGCCTTCTCTGGGTGTGCTGAAGTGTCTGAACGTCCTTCCTAAACTGAGGGGCCCAGAACTGTACACAATACTCAAGGTGTGGCCTGACCAGTGCCAAGTGCAGGGGAAGACACAAGATGATCTGTGCAACACTTATGTGGATGAAATCATACACTGAAATTAGTAGCATTCTCCTTCACTTCCATTTATGACTGTGATGGTGACATGTTAACTAAGGAATAGAAGAAATGCTTCAGGCTTTGCTCTTATTCCAAGAGATTAAACTTTCCAGATATAGTTCTGAATGACTCTCTGAAGTCACCAGTGGAGTAGAATACAGAACATGGATATTACAAAGTGAAATACTTGTAATGACATTCATATGTTCAGATCAATGTATATGATACAGATTAGGTCTGCTTTTTTTCCCCTGAAGTTTCTGTATAAATGAATAACCTAATTTGACAGCCAAATTGTTAACACACATGGATTTAAGTATCTCCCATGAGATAATCTTGCACACTGTGAAGACTGCAAAAACCAAATCTTTTTCAGCAGCATGGCAAAATTTATTGAGAAATATAATGTAGCTGAGTAGGTTTGAACATGGTGCTCTCCTGGGAGTCTTAGTTGCTGTTTGGACTGCTGAAGATATTTAAAATCACAAACACACTGAAGTCAGAAACTAACACGCCTCTTGTCGCAGTGTCCCAAGCGCTGGGAAGCGCAGCCGCAGGCTAGCTCAGCCCACACTGCGGCAAGCACGTGGAGAGGTCGGGGTGGCAGGCAGGGCAAGCCACCTCCTTCCTGTGGGAACTTGGCTCCCCTCCTCCAGTGACGGGATCTTGTTAGTTATCATAACAACGGCGGCAGATGAAGAGACGGCTCTCTCAAACAGGGTCAGGAATGATTTATTGTGGGGCACAAGCATGGAGCTCTGCCTTCTCTGACTGCTGCCCGGAGAGAGCACCAGGAGCTGCTGTGCAGCAATTTTTAAACCGGGGTGGGTTTAGGGGTGGTGACAACCGGTCGACCAACAGGGACAAACATGGGTGTAACCAGGGGTGGTAACATCAAAATCAGGAACCAATCACAAGGGGGTAGTAGGGGATTTCACAGGCACCAGCCTATCACTCGATGCCCTCCCTGGAGCTTTCCAGAAGCCAGGGAAGGGCCCCGAAGTGACAGACAGGGCGCCTGAGAGGAGGGAGAGAAGATTGACAGGGGTAGGTACAGGGGGAAGGGGTGATTGACATTTAACGGTGGGTTACATAACTGAACAATCTAAGGAACGATTTCATAAAACAGGGGTACAGTTTGGTACATCAGAACAAAACAACTTTGCATGCCACCACAGCCTCTCACTTGAAACTCCTTAAGAAGACCATAATGTGCACCTTAGCAATATTAGCTTAGCTTAGCTAGATTTCTGTCACCTGCATGGCTAAATCTGAATAACAGGTGTGCTAGCTACTGCCTTTCCACGCAACGTGGGTGAGGGTTAAAAACAGCAATTTTAAAGAGGAAATGAGATGTTTCTTTTTCATGACCCATGTTAGTTGCTAGCCGAGAGAAATCTCTTGCACTCTGGCAAAGAGACTCAGATATATTTTTTGGATGGATTGTAGCTGGTGCGCAGAAGGAGTCCCAAAAGATGTAGTGCTTCACTGGTAGAGGTTGTTGATTTATTCTTCAACAACAATTTAGAAATTGTTGCAGCTTCTCTACCAGTCAAGGAAGGATCTTGCTACTGTATAACATATGGAGTTGTCAGTAGCTTTTATCTTTAAAACTGCGATTAATATCCCTTGGGAAGGGGGCACACAAAGAAAGAAGCAGAGCAGTAACTAACATTAGGGAGGGCTAGATTAAAGGAATAGTATGGGGTTTATTAAAGGATGTATTAAGCAGCTAAATTATGCAAAATATTATGAATGTTGCTGACTTATGTTTTCCTTCATTAGAGCCAAACAGCTCAATTTCCTTGCTAGGGTTTGCCAGTGAACCTCAGGTGGTTTCAGTAAAATAGTTTTTAGAATTAATTGATGCTGCTACCTCAGAAGTGATCCTCAGGAAGCATTGCAAAGGGAGAAAGACCTGTTTCCTGAGGAAACAGAGGAAGAAAAGAAGAAACAAACAATCCCAAATCATCTAACACTTTCATGTCTCCTAATGTTAGAGATGACAGGATGCTTTTAGCATGTTTTTTGTATTTCACTTCTTTTTAGTTTTTTGTTGTTGTTTAATTGGGAAAGGAGTAAACCCCCTTCACATTCTACACTTACATGAGTACAGGAAGCATTAGCTGAGAAGTCCAAAATAATGAAGCATTAGAAAAAGGGGACAAACTTGATTAATATTACACACAATTTGGTAATTATGCTGTTCCCAGCCATCAATAAATTGTTATGAAACTAACCCTGAGTCATAAAATGCTTAAGGTTTTTGTTGTTGTTGTTGTTGTTGTTGTTTTAAGTTGCTGAAGAACAAGAGTCTCAAGGCAGGATCTTTGACAAAATTCATGTACATCATCTCTCAGCTACAATGCACTTTATTGTCATCCACCGGAACTGCTTTTTAGTTTTACACTTCACTCTGTAGTTCTATGTCAAAATAAAGCATAGATAGCAACTGTGGCATAATTAAGTGAGTCTGAGAAAATTTGTGATTTTTTTTTATCTACCAGCATGGGTTTTTTTGGTTGGGTTTTGGTTTTACTTTTTTGCTGTTGTTGTTGTTTGGTTGGTTGGTTTGGTTTGGTTTGGTTTTGGTGGGTTTTTTTTTTTGTTTTTGTAGATTGATTTTTTTCCCTCTTTTTAATCTGAAGGAAATTTTATATGTAAATGACAATATATTCACCAAGAATGGATTCTAGCATATGTACCTGAGGAAAAGCATTAAAAAACAAAAATGAAACAAGTTTGATTTTATCACAAGTAATATGGAGAAAAAGCAATTGTCTTTAAAGAGAAAAATGTTCATATTTTTTTGACTATATATTAAAATAATGATGTTATTAAGGGAGAGCAGTTAAAACAGATGATAGTATTTCTGTAGGTCCCAATGCAAGCAGTTATACTGGTAGCATCTGAAATTACAAAATAGTGGGAAAAGAAACATGTAAATTGGTCTCAGCTCATGGTGATTCATGTTATTAATTTAATTACATTTCAGCAAATACTTAGAGAAGAATGACAGAAGAAGAAAGTGAATGAGGACATGGTGAAAATGGAACACCATAAAAAGCTTTTATGGAAACTCATGGGAGGTATGCTAATACTTATAATTTCCAGGCCATATTCATCTACAGTGCTCTGTATTAAACTAGTGTTTCACTGAGTTCATTCCTATTGAGGCTATCTGATAATATTGCTGAAACTGTCAGTTTTCATTTCAGATGCTTATAAATTTTGAATCGCCCTTGAGTAATGTGGGATTTTGTTTGTTTTTTGTTTGCTTGTTTGTTTTTCCCAATGTGTCCATTGGCTGTAAGAAAGGAAGTCAACAATTAAATGGTTTTGAACATTGAGTGGAGCCACAGATTTGCTCATTAGCTAGGTTTTATTGCCATCTGGTGGCTATTGTGTGTATTTCAGACAGTGATATAGTCTCATTTTGTGTACTAGTATTCATGATTTCAAAAAGAAAACATAAATTCAGCGGCTGTATAAAAAAGTATTGAGTGCATTTAAAAATATTCTGATATTATCTATATAAGACAGTATATAAAAATTATCCTCTATTTACCCATAGGGTTCAGTGCTATGGGATAATGACACACATCAAAAAAAGCAGCCTAAAAGTCCTGTTGACCTCCATAGTCATCAAAACCAAGTACAAAGTACAGCTTCGGGTATTTACAATTCTCTAGAATTGTAGCATAAAAGCCAAAAGTAATTCTCAGTAATCATAAAATTAAATAAGGTATTGAGATCTTGAGGTGCTCTTAGAATTAATTCTTTTTTTATATGAGGATACTGCATCTGGTTAATAGTTGTACTTGATGATCTCAGAGGGCTTTTGCAACCTTAATAAATCTATGATTATATACCCTACATTATTTATAAAGCTCAACTGGCATTTCTACTTCAGTGTATTTGTTTGCTATCCCGCCTCCTGCACTTAAGTGCTAATAACAGATGCTATTTTTTAAATCTCATTGATACATTTGTGTGTTTTACTTGGCCAATTAGTTTTATACGTGGTGGTACTTTGTAATGGTTTTAGTTTCAGCAACCGGACAGAAACACTAAATTAATGTAGTGGTTTCACGTTCACTAAATTTTGGTCTTAGTACTTAGTCTTTTCCTGTGGGAGAGAGACTAGGAGAAAAACAAAGTAGGTTCAACCTTAAAAATGAACAAATAGTTTTATTAACACCTATTAAAGTAATAGATAAAGAAAGTGGGAAAAAAGTAAAACAGAATGAAACTTTAAAAGCACTCTTCCCTCCTCTTACAAACTGTTAACTTTCCTACAAAACAATATAAAGAGACAAAACTTGTAATTTTCTGTGAGTTTTACCATCTGACAATAGTCTTTCATCAATTTTTTAGAAGAGTCTCTCTTAGAGTCATGGATCCCACGGATAACTTAGAACAGTTCTCTTGTGGGATTTTTAACTGTCACAAAAACAGCTGCCCAGGGAAACCTGCCTTTGTGACCCCTCCCAGGGGCAGGTTCCCAAGCTGCTTATGGGTCATGGGTCTTAGACTTTTGCATACTGGGGTGTCACTTTTTAAAGATGAATAACTCCAAAAGCAAAGGGTTCTTCATCTCAAGGTACAGAGATATCTTCTTACTTCTCCACTGGCGCAGAGGGTTTCTCATCTCTATCTCTATCTCCGTTCAAGCACCTTATAGGATTAATATTACTTAGTCTATCACAAACACCTTTGCTCAAATCCACACACAAACTTAAACAATCATCTCCCTAAATGCTTATCTTTCCCATGAATTAAAGGAATGATCTAAATATAGAGTTCATTTCCATGGCTCAAATAAGAATGGAACAACCAACTCTTCAACCCTCTGTCCTAACAGTCTTTTCACTCTTGTTCTACTGACACTTCATGCTGTTTTTCCTCTTAATGTTCACTCTGTTCTTTCTTTTCTCTCTCAGAGAAGGGCTAAGCTCTGGAAGCTTTATGTTGGCAGGAAAGGGTTAAATCTGCCCAGAGTCTTCGTCTCTCCCGCGGTAGCTCATGGTATTAGATGTTCACGGCCGCACTGGTAAGGGAGGAAGAACTCACACAGAAACATCAGAGATGAGAGCACTCAGGCAGTCTGGAATCACAAAAAAACTAGGCAGGATCATAAATGCTTTCTCAGCCCACCCGTCAGTGTAAATTGGGGTGGCCTCAGCCCAAATGGTGCCCATAGCTCTTATCAGGGGCCTGGAAGAGATCTCTCCCTGCTCCAGGGAAGTTTAGAGAAAGTAATTGTTGTAAAGCAGCAACCTCTCCTTCCCCCTCCACCCAGGAGCCGATGGAATCCAGCCAGGCCTCAGGCCAGCTCCCCCCAAAAAAGGGGGAGCAGCAGGCCCAGCCCGATGTTACCTGTCTCTCTCTGGCCAAAGGAAAGAAGAAAAAGGACCCACCTCCAGGAAATCAAGAGGTTTTATATGGTACTTCCCAAAGTCGTAGCCAACAGGTTTCAGTAGTCAAAACAGATGCCAATATTCTAACTTACGCTCTGATAGGTCCCTGTCCTTTCTAAAGCAATTCTCAGATCCTGACCTGGAGAATCATTCTACATTCCTCTACAACTGAAAAACTAAACTGTACTAACCCATGACATACTTCCATCAAAAGTGTAAGTTTCAGTTTAACTAAAGGTGTCGCCTTGAGATTTCAGTTTCATTCTTCATAGACAGAAATAAGTAACTCATAAGTAAAGTTTGTGATTTTTTTCATGCCTTGTTAAAAAGGGAAAATCCTTTAGGAAAATATTTAGATCAGCATCATGTACTTTAGATGAGGAGGAAAATAAGTTTATTTCAGTGTAAACCCAGAAAAAAAATTGCACCCATTTCTATTGGCTGGAATTTTGGGATGAAAATTCAGCATGCTCCTGGATTCAACAAAAAATGTAAACATTCTAACAGTAGAAAAATAACAAAATGTGAAGACCCTTCTAAATCTAAAACTAAGTTTACAAATTTATATGTTATTTTAATTCCCTGTGTCTGCCCCGTGACATTTGTCTGTGTTTGGACAGTAGGAAATAAATAGAAGGCAATTTCCTCTTTAGTTATATTTCTGATGCCATGTCTACCATCCTTGCTGTGTTCTTGCTTTGACTTGTGATACATTTTATTGGGTTTTTATATTCCAGCTCTGACACTGAGGTTATTGTTTGCCGGGTTTTCCTTCATACAAACTTCCATCTTTATTTCTGCTGCTGTCTGAACCGTTTGGTACTTTGAGCCTCATTAGCTGCAGTCTTTTGTTTTTGTCTTCTTGACTGTCATCCATGTTTCTTCAGTCTATACTAGCAGTATAATATAATAAAAGCAATCTACTATATCTTGTAGAAGCGGGGCCTGCATTAGCCATCCCGACCTTGATGTATAGAAGCAGCAGCCTATCATGTTTATCTTGACTTTGATAAAGACTCTCTTATCTCTAGGGAAAGATTCACCAAGGGATTGACTCCAGCCAGGTGTGAATGTTTTCCTTTACCACCCAGGCCACTGGGAGGTGGCATGTTTGACTGAATGACTGATAAGGGCAGAAATGTCTGCTCTAAGGTTGCTGGTGGTATGGCAGTTTTGTCTTTCCTTCTGCACCTTCCCAAAACTTTCCCTAAACTTCCTCATAGTAGAAACACATGAATACTGGAGTCTGTGTAATAAGGATGCAACCCAAAGAAGTAATGGTCTCTGTTTTTTTTTCCAAGCTGCTGCATATCTGATGCTGTTATTAAATCAAAATCTTTAAAAACATGTATCTTGGTGTTTTCTAATAATTTATTACCAGAACCATGAAAGATTTGAAATATTTTGAAACAGGCCTTTTCCTGATAATTTATTTTTTTAAAGCATACACCTTCCTTTTACATAGAACTGCCAGCAAACTTGCCTTCCCCTTCTCTACTGTGAACTTCCCTTTATGCCTCTCATTCTAGTCATAAAGATGGGGTTAAAGAGAATATCTGCATTTTTCTAAACATAGAAAAAAAATCACTGTTTTAAAGCCCTGCCTTTCACTCTTGCATGTTTTACAGAAGGGTCAATATCTTGTAACCTCCAAGACCAGTACCTTCAGCACCATCTCAGCGGGTTGGGGAACTTGATGGCAGCCTGGATGTGGGACCACTGCTAGGATTGCTTCTCCCAGCTGGATTCCACTCAACTCTGCCTACCTAACCATGGCATCGAAGTTGATTTGCACCTCAGGACTTAACTGAGGTCATTGTGGCCTTTGTTCATCCTTATGAAATAGCTCCTTTTATTGCCTGATGAAACACTTCTGGGGTCTTATTGTTTTTACTTTTAGAGAAAGCAGTGGGGTTGTTGGTAATTATGGTCCTTTTGTGTTTATACTAGGGATGGTCACTTTTTCTCTTAAAGAATAAGAAATGCTCAAAATGCATTTGAGCTCTTGCCTGGAATGTGCCCTAACCAAAACCAGGAGCAGGACTGAGTACTTGCTATGCCATGCTCTATGTTTCCATGTCCAGGTCCTGCCCATGAGAGGAATGAGTTACTGTAATAACTAGTGGGGGAGGGAATAAAATTATGACATAATTGTCAGAGTAGATAGCCCAAAGTACAGTTTATGGGAAACATTATATAAATCTGTGGTGGTGAAGGATTTGTTTTATTAGGTTTCAGTTGACTTATATGATGAATTTACGTTTTTTTACGATAGTATTTTTGTAATGATTTCATCCTATATACCCCAGTTTTCCCTGTTGGTTTATCCCTGGAGTTGTTATGCAAGAGTTCATTTTCTGTCAATAATTCCTACCCCTCACCTGTCCCTATCCATCACCCCTTCCTCCCCCTCTGGTGCCTGTCTGTCACTTCGGGGCCCTGCCCGTCACTTTGGGGCCCTGCCCGGGAGTCAGGAATGTTCCAGGGAGGGTGTCGAGTGATAGGCTAGGGCCAGGGGAATCCCCTTCCCTTCCCCTGGGATTGGTCTCCCTGTCCATGGTTTGATTCCCTAACCATGCCTTGGTTTGTTTTGATTGGACAGATCTTTGTTGCCTCCCATTGTACCACTCCCATATATAAACGACTGTCAGGCTGTTGCTGGGGGCTCTGCTGAGCAGTCTCTGAGAGGTGAGTTCTGGGGCTCCCCAATAAAGTTAATCTGTTAACCTGCACACAGAGTCTGCCTTTCTTCCACTGCCATCGTCACGTCTACCACACTGAGGTCTGTCGCTGAGTGGGCGAACCAAGGCCCCACTGGAAGGAGGGAGCTAGCGTGGCTAGTGACCCCGACCCCAAGAACGTCTGCCGCAGTGCACTGAGCTAGCCCATCGTGCTGGGGAAAGGCGCAGGGACAGGCACCGCGACATAAGTCTTTGAATCGATGCTGAAAGTGACACATTAAGTTAATTAGTCCTTCACTGGGTATTGGCAGTATAAGTAATTCATTAAATGTTAAAGTATTAATTAATATGTTGGAGCTTAATAAGTGTGTAGTTGTGTATCTCCCAGATGATAGTGTAGGTCTGTGGTAGTGCCTTTTACTAGCACACTGTGGGCTGAACCAGTACCCTCTTTGATCATGGCGAAGAGCAAGACTTTCATGCTGCTGTAGCCTTCAATACCTAAAGGTCATGCTGCTCCTCATCAGAGGAGCTGGCTCAGTGACCATCAGCCTACTGCTAGAGTATTTGTAAGAGCCAGCAGACATATTTTGAACAAAATATATTAAGACCTTGCTTGCCATTTGAAAGTGAAGCTTCTCAGGAGTTTTAGCCAGGGGAACAAAGATGAAGACCTCACAGTACCTTCCAGTATCTGTAGGGGGCTTTGTGGGAAGCCAGAGAGAGAACACTTCAGTAGGAACTGCAGTGATAGGACAAAGAGTAATGGGTAATAACTGAAATAGGGAAAATTTAGGTTATGTAGAATTTGTTTTATTGTGGCAGTGGTGAGACTCCTGAACAGGTTGCTCAGGAAGGTTATGGATGCCCCAAATCTGGAAGTGTTCAAGGCCAGATCAGATAAGCCTTGAGCAACCTGGACTAGAGAAACGTATCCTGGCAGGGGGGATTAGATTAGATGATTGTTAAGGTCCCTTCCTTAATTGCAGATCCTCCGTAATGATATCATGAACTTAGTCAATGTAGATTTCAGAGTCCATGAAAATTGCGCACATAGGCGTGCGCGTGCATGCACACGCACACACACAAACATTTTTCTCCCAAAGCGCATTTTGTCTAATTTGTTTGCAGAAACCCATATGTTTGCAGAAACCCAATGTCTTACTGTGCTACATTGATTTAGTCTGTTTGTTACATTGGATTAATTCTTTATCACATTGATGCTCAATCCTTTAGAGGCATTTCATACATATACAACTTAGACAATGAAGTTAACTTCCAAATGCTGTTTTCAACGAAAATAGGTCATTGCCTTTGGGCAACCTAAAAGGACTTAAGGTAGATTTCTCAGTAAAGTCTCTGCAGGAAAAATACATCAGTATAAAAACAAATACCTGTGATGTATATTATTATAAAGCAAAATTTTATCAGTTTTTCTAGTCTTCTAGTTATGTAAAATGACCAAGAAATTAGCTTGGCAAAAGAGTTGGCAATAACTAGCGGTCATGATACTTCTGGTCAACATTATCTTTGTCATGATAGGGACAGTAAAAGCCCGGGGTAAAACATCAAGCTTACTTTTTGGTGTTTCTTGTACCTTTACTTTTATGAGCTCTAAATGATGACTGGCATCATTTAGATGGCTGTTTGCAAACCATATGTCACTTATATGGGAGTCACAATAAAAATGCAAGCAAATAACCTGTGGTGGTGTGGTGGTTTCAGATAGATTTTGGGAGAAACCCTCCCACGGGGCCCCCCTCCCCTTCCCCAACCGCTTTGGGAAAAGATTTCCTCAGAGAGAAGTGGAAAAAACCTGTTTATTAAACAGGCAAAGCACTCCCAGCACAATACCCGATGACAAGAGCTTCATGCCACTTACAGAGGGATAACAAACTTAAAGAAAGAAAGTCTCGTCTTGAAGATATTCACTGTGCTCCGCCGCTCCGTCTCCGCTGGCACTGGGAGAAATACTATACAAGGTTGGATCCACCCCTCAGTCTCGGGCCCACTTATAGGTGGCATCTCTACCCTGATGGCCTGAGGCATCATGGGCCCATCGAGCTAAAAACAACTCTCCCTTGTGTTCCCAATCTAAATCAATCTTTGACACCTCTATTTTTGCTGCCCGATCTACCTGCTCGTTGTTTCAATGCTCCTCATTAGCTCTGCTCTTGGGGATGTGGGCATCTACGTGGCGGACTTCCACAGGTAGTCTCCCTACCCTGGTAGCAATGTCTTTCCACTCCTCAGCAGCCCAAATTGGTTTCCCTCCATGCTGCCAATTAGCCTCTTTCCACCTCTTCAGCCATCCCCACAGAGCATTGGCTACCATCCATGAATCGGTATAGAGGTAGAGCCTCGGCCACCCTTCTCTTTCAGGAATATCCAAGGCCAATTGAACAGCCTTGAGTTCTGCAAGTTGACTTGATCCACCCTCTCCTTCAGTGGCCTCAGCAACCTGTCATGTGGGGCTCCACACGGCTGCTTTCCACTTCCAGTTCATCCCTACAATACGACAGGAACTGTCAGTGAAAAGGGCATAATGCATCTCCTCTGCTGGCAATTGGTTGTATGGGGGAGCCTCTTCAGCCCATGTCACTTGCTCTTGTTCTTCATCTGTGAGACCAAAGTTTTCACCCTCAGGCCAATTGGTAATTATTTCCAAAATCCCGGGATGATTCAGTTTACCCATACGGGCGTGCTCCCATAAGAGCAATCCACTTGCTCCATGTGGCATCAGCGGCATGATGGGTGGAGGGAACCTCCCCTTTGAACATCCACCCTAGCACAGGCAGTTGGGGTGCCAGGAGGAGTTGCGCCTCTGTACCAATCACCTCCGAGGCGGCTTGAACTCCTTCATAGGCTGCTAAGATTTCCTTCTCAGTTGGGGTGTAATTGGCTTCAGACCCTCTGTAGCTTCGGCTCCAAAATCCCAGTGGTCGGCCCCGAGTCTCCCCAGGCACCTTCTGCCAAAGGCTCCAGGACAGGCCATGGCTCCCGGCTGCAGAGTAGAGCACGTACTTCACATCTGGTCCCATCCTCACTGGGCCAAGGGCCACTGCATGAGCGATCTCCTGCTTGATCTGGGCAAAAGCTTGTTGCTGCTCAGGGCCCTAGTGGAAATTGTTCTTTTTGCGGGTGACCAGGTAAAGAGGGCTCACAATCTGACTATACTCGGGAATATGCATCCTCCAGAAACCTATAGCATCTAGGAAAGCTTGTGCCTCCTTCTTATTGGTTGGTGGAGACATTGCTGTAATCTTGTTGATGACTTCAGCAGGAATCTGCCGCCGTCCATCCTGCCACTTTACTCCCAGGACCTGGATCTCACGAGCTGGTCCCTTAACTTTACTCTTCTTGATAGCGAAACCGGCTTCCAGGAGGAACTGGATGATCTCCTTTCCCTTCTCAAACACTTCTGCTGCTGTGTTCCCCCACACAATGATGTCATCAATATACTGTAGGTGTTCTGGAGCCTCACCCTTTTCTAGTGCAGTCTGGATCAGTCCATGGCAGATGGTGGGGCTGTGATTCCACCCCTGGGACAGTCAGTTCCAGGTGTACTGCACTCCCCTCCATGTGAAGGCAAACTGAGGCCTGCATTCTGCTGCCAAAGGAATGGAGAAAAATGCATTGGCAATGTCAATTGTGGCATATCATTTTGCTGCCTTGGACTCCAGCTCATACTGGAGCTCCAACATGTCTGGCACGGCAGCGCTCAGTGGTGGTGTCACCTCATTCAGTGCACGGTAGTCCACAGTCAATCTCCATTCTCCCTCAGATTTACGTACAGGCCACATGGGGCTGTTGAAGGGTGAGTGGGTTTTACTAACCACCCCTTGGCTCTCCAGCTCTTGAATCATCTTATGGATGGGAATCACAGCATCTCGAGTTGTTCTATACTGTCGGCGGTACACTATAGAAGTGGCAATTGGTACCCGTTGTTCTTGTACTTTCAGGAGTCCTGCTGCAGATGGATTCTCGGACAGTCCAGGCAAGGTGTTCAATTGCCAGATGCCCTCTGTCACTACAGCCGCTATCCCGAATGCCCACCTGAGTCCTTTAGGGTCTTTGAAATACCCCCTTTGGAGGTAATCCATGCCCAAAATGCATGGGGCCTCTGGCCCAGTCACAATAGGGTGTTTCTTCCACTCCTTTCCAGTCAGGCTCACATCTGCTTCCACCAAAGTAAAATCTCGTGATCCCCCTGTCACACCAGCGATAGAGACAGATTCTGTCCCTACATGTCTTGATGGCATTAATGTGCACTGTGCACCAGTATCAACCAAGGCCTCATAGTCTTGTGGTTCAGATGTGCGAGGCCAACGAATCCACACAGTCCAAAAAACGTGGTTTTCCCTAGCCTCTATCTGACTAGAGGCAGGGCCCCTCTAAGCCTGGTTATCTTTCTTTCCTTGAGCATATGTCTTAGAGGTTCCTTCAAGGGGGTCGGACATGTCATCATCGTCATACCTGGCAGTTCGGCTACAGGCAACTGGAGCCGCTTCCCTTTTGGTGGAACTCCCTCTTTGAGTCTTGACTTCCTTCAATTCACACACCCGTTGTGCCAGGGCAGCCGTAGATTTTCCATCCCATCTGTTCATATTTTCTCCACAATCCTGCAGGAAGAACCACAGCTCAGCGCGTGGAGTGTACCCTCTCTCCCTAGCTGGGGAGCATCTACGTTGGGTACCAGAACCCAACCTGAGATTTGGAGAAGGTCCTCTCTAATCTCCTCCCTGAGTTTCTTATGATTCTCATCTATCTTATCCTCTAGTTTCTGTAGACGTGTTTCTACAGCTGCGATTCTGGCGTGTGTTGGGCCATGTACAGCATCTGCATATGCTCGGAGCTTCTTCGCCATACCAAGCACAGTCTCCTCCATGTCCCCCCCTTCATTACTGCTAAAGCGGAAATGTATTCTAATGGCCCGAGTCGTATAAGTTTTCGCCACATCACAGATATACATGATACCAAGTCTGGGTTCCTAGTGCTTATGTCATCTGAGAAGACCATCTCTTCCACTGCCATTTCTCTCAAGCATTGAATCCCTTGTTCTATGGTCTTCCATGGGGTTTGCTGCATATAGAGATCATCTGCACACAAATATTTTTCTGCCACATTTCCTAGGACCCGTACCCAGAGACTACAAGGACTAGCCTCTCTCATTATCTCTTGGTCGATGACTGGATCCTGTGACAGGGATCCCAGATGCCTCGCCTCAGTGCCGTCCAGAATTGTAGCCTCGCCTGCAGCATCCCAAAGATGGTCTAACCAACTAATTATAGATTCATCAGGTTGCTGCTGGTGATCTTTTCTTAGGCCCCGAAGGTCCTTCAGGGAAAAGGAATCAACATTGGCTTCTGATCCTGTGCTAGAAGCTTTGGCTTCTGATTTTGGTGAAGGTCTTTCTCTTGGGTCATCATCGTCCACTGGTCGATCGGTTTTAAGTGTGTGCTTCTTTGCTGGAGCAACTGCCAGGGGCTTAGGCTTACTGTCTGCTTTAGCTGCCAACTCAGGCTCAGGTTCTAGTCTAGCTGCTGGCTTCATAACTGGGGTGTTGGCTGCAGCCTGAGTGACCGGGGTAGCTGTTGATTTGTATCCCTTCCCCCCTGCCTCTGTCTGCTGCCCTGCAGTATCTAGCAATGTGCGATAAGCATATGCCAGGGCCCAGCTTACTGCAGCCATCTTCTCCCCCTTAGAGCCATCATGGTACCTCTCTTTCAGGTATTTCCCCAGCTCCACTGGATTCTGAATTTGTTCCCATGGAAAATCCCAGACTACAGGGTCAGAGAATTCCTTGAGGAGTTAGCCCATATCCTCCCATTCTCCGCACCACTCAGGATTTCCTCTGCCTGGGTCAGGAGTTTCATCGGCCCCTCTAGAAATCTCAGCCCATATTCTAGAGAAGCTGCACACTGTATAGAGGAGGCTTACCAGATGACATACCAGAAAGATGGTCTCTTTAACACTCAGGGGAAACTCAACATTCTCCAACAATGATTTAACCGATTCAGAGGAGAAGAAGGAAACAAAAGACTGCAACGCTTCATCCTCTGCTCCTCCTCCCGCAAACAGGGTGAATAACCATAACCATAACCCATATATGGTAGGAAAAGATCTCGGCACCTTTATAAACTTCCTACAAATTATAATCATTAAACCAAGGCCAGTAGCTACTCTAATCTGTGTCCCTCTACTGTAAAAACTGCGTATTAGTGACAATATTGGGGCTATCTCTGGATATACAAATAAACCTAAGGACCACAAAGGTATTAAGACCTCAAAGAAGCCTAAGGATCCAAAACATATCAAGGCCCCCACCCCAAGAGACATGAGTTCAAGCAGCATAGTTACTGACTGCTAAATACTAATCAGTACAGGGTTTTTCCACTCTCTCGAGCCCCACGTTTGGGCGCCAGGAAGTTTGTGGTGGTTTCAGGTAGATTTTTGGCAGAAACCCTCCCATGGGGTCCCCCTCCCCTCCCCCAACCGGTTCGGGAAAAGACTTCCTCAGAGAGAAGTGGAAAAAACCTGTTTATTAAACAGGCAAAGTGTTACCCTGGTTTTTCTGAGTTTCTTTATTAGCCTTTTGATTTTCATAAATGGAGTCAGATCTTTTAGTTACTGTAGAATATTAGAGCAGTTTTCTACCTTTCCCACAGAAGGAATATAAACAAATCCTTTGTTTTTCATTCTCTGTCCTTTGTTTGCATATTTCTAACCTGAAAACAATTGTAACTGACAATTCGTCTGGCCACTGAGGCTGAGGGGTGGAAACCCCAAAAAGCCAATCTTCTGCTAGACCCACAAATGTATAAAAAGTAAAAAAATAAACAAAGGGGTCTCTTCTTCTCTCGGCTTTCAGTTGTGTGCTGGGATCGGAAGGACCTCTGCCTTGTGAAATCTCGTCTGCGTGACTGCTTTGTGTGTCTCGGTGACATCTGGTGACTCCGAGTGTACGAGCAGTTTGGTGAGGTTTTTCCTTCCCCTTTTTCCCTGTTTTGTGTTTATAATGGAGGATTCTTTAGTTTTGGAACTTTGGGGAGATCTCTTGGAATGGAAGGACGCTCAGATATCTCGTGAGGGACTCCAGGATCTATTTGCATGGGGCAGGCGACGTGGGTTCTTTCCCATGCCAGGGTCTGTGCTTAGTCGATGGGAGTGGTACCTCCTGGGGGACTGTATGTTAGACTCCCTTGCTATAGAATACGATGAAGACATTGCGGAACTCTTATTGCAGTGGAAATTATTTTTAGAGAGCTGTATTTAAATTGACTCCTGCCGGCTCGCCAGCTGAGAGCCCCAGTCCAAAGCAGGACGGAGAGCTGGAGGGAGGCGGGGTCATTATGTCAGACCCAGAATCTGAACTTCTGCTGCTTTGTGATGTGGATTCTTCCCCTTCCTCCCCCGTTCCTGCGCGGGGGGGTTCCCCCTCCTCGGGTTCCAGTGCTGGTCTCGGGCAGAGGGGGGGCAGAGCCCTGCCGAGCCTGGGGCCGGTACTGCCGGCCCCCGCGCAGCGGAGCCGCTGGAGCAGGGCGGAGCCGGCTCCGCCGGTGCCGCTGGTCCCCGCGCCTCAGGGCCACCGGAGCGGGGCGGGGCCGCCTTCTCTCCATGCCTTTCCGGCATTGGTGGATGAGGGTGGCCCGGGAAAGCGGGCTCCGCTTTCTTTTGGCCGAGATTCGGTCACAGTGCATTGTCTGTTCTGCTGCACGACCGTTACATATCCAATGGGGTCGGGTGGCGTGGAGTTTCCCGCTTTGCCGCCTGGGCCGGGCCCGGAGGCGGCTGCGTTGGCCGCCTCTGCCCCTGCGCCACTGGCAGCGCGGGGCAGGGATGCTGCTGAAGGCAGAGCCTCGGTCAGTCCCTCGGCGGGCGCCGCCTCCCTGCATGGGCTGACAGCTTTGCCCCCCTCTGGAGTGGGGGGGGCTGCGGGCTCCCGGGCCCTTCTGGGGAGAAGTAAGGGCTAAGGTTGAAGGACAAGTGGAGATGCTGATGCTGGTGCTGGACCTGCCGTGTCTGATGTTCAGCTAGTTCCCAGTTGAGTGCCTGCCTCTGACCCTGTGGGGTCCACAGGGCAGGATAAGGTAGGTGCTGCTGCTTCATCTGAGGGTCTTCAGGCCTTCCCTGTCCTTCAGGGTGCTGCGCATAACACCTATCAACCCTTGGCTTGGCAGGCTTTGACAGAACTGTGTGATGCAGTCGGGAAGTATGGTTTGAGCTCAGCCGAGGTGATGCAGGTTCTTCGTTATTTTAATGCCAGTCTTTTGACACTCTTTGACATTCGGAGCTTGGCTCGAGCCCTTTTCCCACAGGTTGAATATGACTTCTTTGAGAATAAATGGACTCATTTGACAGTCAGAGCGGTGGAACGGAATAGAACACTGGGTCAGGGTAATCCTAGGTGTATGGTTAATACCGATATGCTAATGGGTACAGGCAATTATACCAGGGCCGATGGGCAGGCTGGTTATGAGCCCTTGGTCCAGGAGCAGTGCCAGCAGACAGGCATGGTAGCCCTGGTTCAGACTTTACAGCTGGCTACTTCACAGCAGCTCTTTGCGACTATCGTCCAGGGAATTGATGAGCCCTTCCTGTGCTTTGCAGGGAGGTTAACTGCTGCGGTTGAGAAGCAGGTGAGTGATCCGGCAGCAAGGAAGTTCATAATTCAGTCCCTTGCTCAGGGCAACTGTAATGCTGTTTGCAAGAGGATTATTGAGGCCCTTCCCGGGGAACCATCCATGTTGGACATGGTTGGGGCCTGTGCAAAAGTATACCCTTCCAGCCAATAGGTGGTTGCCGTGCCTACAGCTGTGCAGCCAGCTGTGGCTACGATTGTCCAACCGACGGTGACCACGGCGGTCCAGCCGGCTCTGCCTGCGGCCGTGCAACCGGCTGTGGCTGCTGCTGTGCAGCCTGCTTGGGTCATTCCCCAAGGGGTGCAACAGCAGCAGTGGGGTGCTCGGACCAGGAAGAAACAGAGTGGAAAGGCACAGAAGCCTACGGCTGTCTTGTTTTATTGTGCACAATGCGGAAGGCCGAATCACGCTGCGAATGTGTGTAAGGCGACAGTGCATGTGAATGGTCAGCCGTTGGGTGGTTCGGGAAACGCGACGCAGAGCGCGAAGGCGAGATGCGTGCCGACACAAATGTCTCTGCCTCAGCCCAAGCCGATGGCGATCTGCTCAGCAGGCTTGCAGCCAGCACCCGCGGTTCAGCAGGTGTTGATGTCTGCACAGCGGAGTCAGTTGTGATTGATTCGGAAAAAATACACAAGGTTCCCCTAGATGCCTTTGGTCCCATGGGTGATGGCATGAGTGCTTTCTTGATAGGCAGGTCCAGTGCCACCATTCAGGGTATCATGGTGCACCTGGGACTGATTGATGCGGATTTTTCGGGACAGATTCACGCAATGGTCTCCACACCCACCCCCCCTTTCACTATCCCAAAAGGCACACGAATTGCTCAACTTGTTCCTTTTAAGTCTTCTGTTTCCAGGACCAAGGACCAGTTGCGAGGAGACGGTGGCTTTGGCTATACGGGGCCACCTCAAGTGCGCTGGACTGCTGTCCTGACCGAAGACGGTCCTGAGACGCTGTGTACCATGTCCATGGTTGGTGCCACGTCATCGGAGATTCACCTTCGTGGCCTCCTAGATACGGGGGCTGACGTGAGCATTCTCTCCCTGGCTGCTTGGCCCCCGCAGTGGCCTTTGACCCTGGCAAAGACATCGGTCTCGGGCTTAGGAGGAACAAAGTAATGCTATGTGAGCCAGAATCCCGTGGCCATCACAAACCCGGAGGGACAGACGGCCATAATTTGGCCTCATGTTACTGAGATTCCTCAGAACCTCTGGGGGAGGGATGTTTTGGCCGCGTGGGGGGTGCGACTGGGGACGGATTTTTGATTGGGGCCACTGTGATGAAGGGCACAGAGTGTCCCACGCCTCCTTTACGGTGGTTGGTGGACAGACCCATCTGGGAGAACCGGTGGCCCCTCCCTCATGAAAAGCTAATCGCCCTTCGTGAACTCGTACAGGAGCAATTGGATCAGGGGCATTTGGAACCATCTACCAGTCCCTGGAACACTCATGTCTTTTGTATCAAAAAGAAGTCTGGGAAATGGAGGTTGCTACAAGACCTCTGAAAGATCAATGCCGTGATGGAAGGCATGGGGACATTGCAGGCGGGCATGCCATCGCGCACCATGCTTCCTGCGGACTGGCCGGTCCTCATTGTGGATCTGAAGGATTGTTTTTTTACGATCCCTCTGCATCCCGATGACAGACCAAAATTTGCCTTCACGGTACCAACAATAAATAATGCCGAGCCCGCACAGCGGTATCAATGAAAAGTTTTGCATCAGGGAATGCGAAATTTCCCAGTGTTATGCCAATGGTATGTAGCCCGTGCCTTGTCTGGAGTTCGCAAGCAGTTTCCTGATGCTCACATCTGTCATTATATGGATGACATTTTGGTGGCTACGCCCACCCAGGATGAGCTGCTGAGGCTACACCCTCAGTTGTTGAATGCTCTGCATTCACATGGACTGCAGGTGGCTCCAGAAAAGGTACAACAACAACCTCCCTGGAAATATTTGGGGGTCAAAATTCTGAAACGGACAATCCATCACCAGGAGGTGCAATTTGTGCAATCGGTGAAGACACTGAATGATGCTCAGAAGCTGGTAGGTGTCATCACTTGGTTATGTCCTTACTTGGGACTGACCACAGCACTACTGTCTCCCTTGTTTGAATTGTTTAAAGGGGACGCTGATTTAAAGTCACCTCGTGAATTGACCCCTGAGGCACGAAAAGTGCTGGAGGAGGTTCAGCAAGCTGTTTCGGCTTGCCAGGTGTACCGCATTGAACCTTCCATTGATGTCACTGTGTTCATCACCACTCCTGATTTACATCCTACAGGTATCATCAGCCAATGGAATGATGATTGGACTGATCCTCTGCACATCTTGGAATGGGTCTTCCTGCCTCATCAGCCGCATAAGACAGCAACGGCGCTGTATGAATTGATTGTGCGCTTGATAATCGAGTACCGGCAACGCTGTTTGCAATTGATGGGTGCAGATCCCTCAAAGATCATACTCCTGGTTCAGAGGGAGGAATTTGATTGGAGCTATGTGAACAATGTTTCGCTGCAAAGTGCTCTCAAGGGTTTTTCAGGGCAGATCACTTATCATCTGCCTAGCCACAAGCTATTGCAAGTGGCCAAAAATATTCAATTTTCTCTACGACCCAAAAATAGCCAAGAGCCAGTGCAAGGTCCCACCGTCTTCACTGACGGTTCAGGCAAAACAAGAAAAGCCATTGTTACCTGGCAGGATGGATCTGAGTGGCAGGTTTTGGAAGGCCATGAGGATGGGTCAGCCCAACTGGTTGAACTAAAGGTTGCTGTCATGACATTTGAGAAATTTTCCCAGGAACCTTTCAATTTGATCACGGACTCCGCCTATGTTGCCGACATCGCACAGCGATTGGGTTGTTCAGTTTTGAAGGAGGTCAGTAACCCTGCCTTTTTTGATTTACTGAAAGCCCTGTGGTGTGCAATTCAGGCCAGAGTTCATCCATACTACGTTCTGCATGTACGGAGTTACACTAACTTGCCAGGATTTGTAGCAGAAGGTAACGCAAGGGCTGACAAGTTGGCTAACCCAGCGTGGGTAGCCCCTCAGCCTGACGTGCTCGCGCAGGCCAAGGCATCGCATGGGTTTTTCCAGCAAAATGCGCATATGCTGCAGAAGCAGTTCCAACTGACGGCCACTGAGGCTCGTGAAATTGTCGAGTCGTGTGATGACTGTCACGCCCTTGGTGCGCCATTGTCAGCAGGGGTTAACCCCAGAGGCCTTAAAGCCTTGGAGCTCTGGCAGACCGATGTCACCCAGGTCGCTGAGTTTGGCCGGCTCAAGTATGTGCATGTCATGGTGGACACGTTCTCCTCTGCGATGTGGGCTTCTGCTCACACAGGAGAGAAGGCTCGCGATGTCATTGCCCACTGGAGGCAGGCCTTTGCTGTTCTTGGCATACCTACTGCTGTGAAAACCGACAATGGTCCTGCTTATGCCTCGCAGGAGGTACGGCAGTTCCTACAGTCATGGGGTGTGTCACACAACTTTGGCATCCCTCATTCTCCGACGGGACAGGCGACTGTAGAACGCAATCACGGTACACTCAAGCGTGTTCTTCAGAAGCAGAAATGGGGAATGCAGGGTGAAACCCCACACAGTCGGTTGGCAAAGGCTTTGTACACCATCAATCACCTTACGGTGCCGCAGAACTCAAACAATCCTGTCATTTTGAGCCATCATCTCTCGTTGCAGGCTTCGGACAGTGAGCAACAGCCTCGAGCGAAGGTATGGGTCCGAAATTTAGTCACCAAGCAATGGGAAGGACCCTATGACCTTATTGCTATGGGGCGAGGGTATGCGTGTGTGTCCACGGACACTGGGACACGCTGGCTACCTTCAAAGTGTGTCCGTCCTGACCTGCGACCACAGAGGCAGAATTCAGCTGACAGGCAAGGTGGAAGCCGTGATCAACTTGAAAACCACCAAGTGGATGAATTCTTGAGTGATCACTCTGATGATTCCTCCACAGACAGTGATTGAACTTGTATATATTCCCTTTGTAAATTTGTTCATTTTTCTTTTTCTGTTTTTTCTTTTTTTAAAGCTAAAAGGGTGAGATGTTTTTTAAAGTTAAAAGGGTGAGATGTTACCCTGGTTTTTCTTTATTAGCCTTTTGATTTTCATAAATGGAGTCAGATCTTTTAGTTACTGTAGAATATTAGAGCCGTTTTCTACCTTCCCCACAGAAGTAATATAAACAAATCCTTTGTTTTTCGTTCTCTGTCCTTTGTTTGCATATTTCTAACCTGAAAACAATTGTAACTGACAATTCATCTGGCCACTGAGGCTGAGGGGTGGAAACCCCAAAAAGCCAATCTTCTGCTAGACCCACAAATGTATAAAAAGTAAAAAAATAAACAAAGGGGTCTCTTCTTCTCTCGGCTTTCAGCTGTGTGCTGGGATCGGAAGGACCTCTGCCTTGCGAAATCTCATCTGCGTGTGACTGCTTTGTGTGTCTCGGTGACAGCAAAGCACTCCCAGCACAATACCCGATGACAAGAGCTTTGTGCCACTTATGGAGGGATAACAAACTTAAAGAAAGAAAGTCTCCTCTTGAAGATAGTCACTGTGCTCCGCCGCTCTGTCTCCGCTGGCACTGGGAGAAAAGAAGATGTGCAGGTCTGGTCTTGGTGGGGTGGGTCCCCTGTGGAGGCCCCCAGTGCTTCCCCCAGGTCCTTAGTCCAGAGAGGTTGGAACAGTTTGGAAGAGACGGCAAAAAAGAAAAAAAAGGAAGGAAAAAAAAAGGGGAAAAAAAAAAAAAAGGCAAAAAAAAAAGCAAAAAAAGCTTCAGCTATTCTATAGCGTCTAACTACGCTAGCACTAAACTAACTAACTGCCAAGGAAACAAACAACAGAGCTTCTTTCGTCTTGCAGTGTTCCAACTCCCCTGCTTCAAGGTCACTCTGAGGAGCAGAGTTTTCCTGGGGAAAAACAAATGGCGCTTCCCTCCCCTTTGCACCCAATAGACGATTGGGGGATACACAGTCACCCTAGGACAGGTGGGACTTACACTTGAAGTAAAACAAGTGTTTGTAAAGTCCATTGTGCCTTTTGAATGGAAGAAAATATAAAGGAAAAGGCAAACAAAACTGCCCTGGTTTTTGAGCAAACAGAGCATAAAAGCCCAAAGCACAAAGCAATTTTTATTTGCCCTTCTAGCCCAATGCTGGCAGGGTTCTGTCCAAACAGTTCTTGAGTCACTCTGTACTCTAAAGAGCCAGTAACTCCAATGGACAAAAACATTTTCTGTCCTGTCTGAGGATTTAGTTTTCTGCATGGTCTTTCTGTAACCATTTCAAGAACTGATTTTTCTTACACTGCAAATGGCATCTTCTCCGCCTTTCCTCATCATCTTGTCTGACCAGTTCTTTCTTCTTCTGCTGAATCTTCAGCCAAATGATTCAGCAAATATTTCTTGCATTCTTTTGATTGTGTACTCATCTCTATTTTCATGGTCTGGGGTAATTGCCTAATTTTTTTCAAAATGAGCTTATAAAAACATGAAAAATATCACACAGAAGCAAATTGAATTTTGCCTTAAATGGTAAAGGTTGTCCCTCACTTCAAAATAAGGATTATTTTTTTATGAAATGCACACAAGTAAATTTTAATTTATTATGTATTTATACACTGGAGTAGCTTTTTAGTGAAAATTATGTCTGTATTTTTACTGTAATTAAGGATATCTTGCTTATTTAAAACAAGTATATCCTAGTAATATTCTACTCTGAAACTGATGGCATTGGTTGCTGATTTTTAAATGCTCTGCCTCAAAAGAGCTAATTCCTCAGCAGCAGCTTAACTTGTACTAGTATGAAGGAAAAAGCAAAATTTTAGGCATATATATTTTAATATATGCAAAGCCTTCTTGCCCCATGTTTGGAATTTAGCAGCAGCAGCAGTTAGGTAGCCAGTACCACAAAGGTCTGGATGAGTCCTTCAGAAAATGTGTAATAGTAGTGCTGCTATTTGCATACCAGTAATAATAAGCTTGGAGTATGAATCATTTATTTAGAACTTAAGTATTTCAGATACTTTCCTACACATGCTCTTCTCATTTGTTTAGCTCCTTCTGGTATGTTACTGTATACTCACTTACTTTTTCTGTTTCATGATTTGTATGCATTTATTTGATTTTGGTTTAAGACACTCTTCCTGCTGTTGTTACTTTGGTTTACATGTGTTTCAGGCTGCACTGTTATTGAGCCTTATCTGAAGGAAAACCCTGATGGTTCCTGCGAGGCAGAGAAACAGACTGATGAATGCTTTTCCAAGCAAATGCTTTCTGAACAAGTCTGATTTGCTACAACTGTTAATGGCACACTTGACTTGCAAAGATAGCTGCATTTTTTTGAAGTTCTCTTCATGTCTCCATAATTTGTTCACTAGATATCAGCTAAAATATTAAGACGTCTTGAGTGCATTCAATTTTGTATTACTGTTTAGGTTCAATAAAAGGCAGTGTTTGTAACAGAAATTACCACCTATAAGCCAGAAAAAAGAAACATATTTCAAGAAGGTCTTTGATTAGAGTTTCAATTGATATCCTTCATTGCATAAGGAGAAGCCAACACAATAGTTTTTTAAAAGCAGATAAGTGCTGCCATAGAGATTGTACTGAGTTAGATGATGTCATAGAAGAGAAAGCACAAAAGAAATTACATCATCACGTTGCTACTTTGCCTAATTAAAGTTGTGGATGTCACGTATATATGGAGGATGTTTTTGCATCTCAGAAAATTTAAAAGTGCTGCATTTGAATTATTAAAACTCACAAGCTGCAAGTATGGTGCAGTAGTTTTTATCTGGAAAAATCTAAAACATTCTTCTCCAAAAGCAAGACCTTGCTGAGCACGTCCTTCCACAAGAGCTGCAGCTGGCTCCTGAGTTTAAAAGTGCTCAGAAGACAGGGAGAAGAGATACAAGAAATACCTCATTGAGGGATTGAAACTTCAGTACAGCCTGTAGCAGTAGCCTTAAATATGCATAGATGGAAGTGTATGTGTATACTATTGAAGAAGGCAGGAAAACAGATACTATTTTATTACTAACCGCAGTTGTCTCTGTCATGTTATGATTCCTTCAGGTTAATTAAACAAAAAGCTCATCAAAGAAAGAGGCTGTGATTCATCTTGTATGTATGCAGCTTCCTGCTGCCAGTCTAGTAGTGGAAATGGAAGAAAGAATCCATCTTGGTGTATGTGTTATTTTTATTTTACAGCTAACAATGTTCAACAATTCATTTACCTGTCAGCCTGATTTTCTCATGAATGCTGACATGATTTTTTCACCCTGTTTTCCTCTTTTTGGGATGTAGTGTTTTCTGCTTACACTGTCTCTTGGGACATATTTCAGTCTCTATGTATTTTTCCTGCTATCATGTAGTTTTCTGGTTTTTTCCCAATCACTTTTCTCCTTTATTTATTTATTACTGAAGCGGGATTTCCTTTGTGGCTTTTTTCTTCTGCTGCCACTGTATTTTTTTATATTACTTATGTCGTATTTTGTATTACTTTTGTCGTCATCTTTTCCCTTTCCTCCTATTTCAACAATATAGTTTGTCTCTCTGCCCATCTGCTGCTATTCTTCATCTCCCCATATGTTGTTTCTGGACTAAATCCAAAAGAGTTACTGTGATACCCCAACAGCAAAAGCTGCAATGTTTAACTTCTTCATGCCTCTACAAGATAGTAAGATCAAGCCTTTTTTAAATCCAGGAGGGTAGAGCAAGTTCCTGTGAAAGATTTGTCACTTTTAAAATTTTGATTTGCTTGCAGGAAGTTCATACAGAAGGACTGATATAGGAAAGGGTAGGATTTGAGACACAGCATAATAATAAAAAGTATTTTGTATATGTGTTCTGAAATCTATGTATAAGTTTTGGAAACATGGTAGAGCTCAGTCTTTGCTTTTATTCATAATGAGTAGTTTTTCTACCTATTTAATAACCTTTTTAGAGCACATTCCACTTTTCTTCACCACAGTACTCTCCACACCCAAGAATAGCAAAACTTGCTGAAAATAAGTTTCCATTTACCCATTACTGTGAGAAGGAGTTGTTTTCTGTTCCTTTTTTTTTTTTTTTTTTTTTTTTTTTTTTCCCCATCCGAGTATGTAATTCAAGATTTTTGGAGCCAGAGGAGTTTTTACAAACCAATAATGTAGGAAAGGAAGTCTGATACCCATTTCTGAGGCATCAGTATATAGATGAAAGAATCTTTAGCTTAGATTGGAATGGAGAATTTTTTCTGAAATGAGAAGGCAGGGGAGACCGTGTGGCACGTTGCATTTACATACCTGACTTTTTCCCTTCCCCCAGTCACCACTCTGTATGTCAGAATAGCATAAGTTTCAAAATATAATTCTAAATGTAGACATTATACACAGGCTATGATACTTACAGAGCCACCTCTGTGCTGGAAGCTGATCCAAACATGATGCATCAAGCTTGTGTAAAAGAACTCTGCTTTTTTTAACCCCTTTTTTCCTTTGGCAAGAAGCAAACACAGTTAGCTGTTCACAGACCTTTCATCTATTACCAAGTTATGCTTGTCATTCTTCACCAAAAAAAAAAAAGTGTGCAGTGAGCACTGATAATCAGGAACCATCTGTGTGAAGGTTCAGCAGAGGGCACTCAAATTATGAGCTGGAGTTTTATTTTTCTTCATGTAGAACAGGGTATGTCAGATTGATATCAGACACATGCATGTACTTTCCCCCTCCACAGGATCAGAAAAAGAGCCAAAGATTTAAATTATTTACAAAATTGGCAATTCTTTATTCTTGCCTAAAAAATTTGACAGGATGTAGGAATGCACTAGCCAGCTGTATAGCAATCAAGCCTCCCATATGTCCAAGACAGGTCCTGTTCAGACCTTCAGAGTAAGCTCCCATCCCTTATGCTGAAGGTGAGGGTTGACAAACGTGCCAACACAGTTGCTGTTGAAGAGGTCTGCTGCAAAGGCAGTTAATTTCTATTAACTTTCTAAGCTTTAGAAAAATATGGGACTCAATGTGACAACATGTATCATCATTCCACTCTTTTTATTGAGCTGAAAGTGAAATTTTAGATACCCAAGCATTTAAAGACTTGGATATGATGTAATTGGAATTTCAGTACAGCAGTATATCTTCCTAATAATCTTTTTTAAATTTTACGGTACTGTGCTATGAGTTACTTTGAAATATTTATGGTTTTAAAATCAGCAATTCCTGTCTATTGACTTAAGAGTTACACTGCTGTGTATCTAGTTGTAATTTAAAACCAAAACAGTTCCTGATTATCTAATGTCTACTACTAAGTCTTTAAAGTGTCAAGTTGTATAGGGTTTTCTTTTCTTAATATGCTAAGTTAAATCAGCCTCTTCGGGAGGAATCAAAAGTACATATGAAGTCTTACAAAATATATCTGTAATGCAATATTTTTTCATGGCCATAATTTCTAAGGGTAAAGTAATACCCCCTAAGTGACTTGCATACAACATGGTATTCCCTGGAGAGTCATAATCAATCAGTTTTAATTATCAGTTGTCAATTATTCAGTTAGCCTTGCAGAGAAACACAGATCCAGGCTTTCACCAACTTTTTCCCCTAACAAGCATTGTGTCTAACAGTCCTCTTGGCCTTCACAAAATAGAATTTCAATTGTAACTTCATTAACTGTTAGTTCATGATACTAGAAATGAAAATAGAACCAGAAGATGGTAGCTAAAAAGTATGGAGAAAGTAAAATCTCCAAAGGATTCCAAATTTTCTAAGTATTTTGCAGATTATTTAATTAACTCTGAAAAAGGAAATTGTTCCTTTATGAAACCAACCAGTGCAGCAAAAAATATTTCAATATTTCACAAGTCCTAGGTAGATGATGTGTGGTCTATAGCTGGTCCCTAGCTAATGTTTATCAGATGCTGTTCATAACTCAATAGCACCTTCAGGGGGAGAAAGAGGAAATCAGACCAGCAGCCACTGTGGCCACTCAAACTGCAGCTGAACTGCAAGAACAGCCCGTGCTGATAGAAAAGGAGGAAGAGGCAGGGCCAGAGATAATTACTGATCCCTATCCCTGGGTGAGCTGCAGTGTGCAAGAATATTTCAGCCACCAATCTGACCTGGCTGCTCCAGTGCTGCAATATCACAGCTCACAATACAAAACTAGATGGCAATGAGGCTGAGCAGCTGGGATCCCTGTGCCAGTTTGTGGGCTTGACAAGGGGGTTGGGAAGAGGACAAGCCCTGGAGATGACACCTGTCAAGTGTGAGAGAAAGGTGCTCTCTCAAGGGTGATCTAGTAGTGCACACAGGCAGGTGTGACACCATGGAGGAAGGTACCCAGTACCTGAGAGATCTGGCTGTGCTGGAAGTAATCTCTAGGGATCCAAATAACGTGCAGTCCCCTGTA